>NC_081417.1:55956973-56256973 GCF_949786415.1 Peromyscus eremicus
TTCAAATATTTCCAGCACTCTAATAAGATCCCTCATGTCCCTTTTTACCTAATGTCTTAATGATACCATTAGTGTTGCCTGTAGCCTAAATAGTTAAAACTAAGGTTAAGACACAAGCAGAGTCAGGGAACTGGATTTGTACATGAACACGTTGGAGGAAGGTGAACTTGGGAACTATAAGGAAAGGTCAAAGGTTGTACATGGTTCATAGGTCTACTGAAGGCCTCAAATAGTCTTAGAAGTCAATGCTGGAACATGAGTTACTACATGACTAGCAGCAAAGTATAGAGGCTTTTATTTCCCCAACATGCCCTGTACTTACCTCTATGCCTTGTTTATCGGTAACTATTTATCGATTGGAATTGAAGTAAGTTGAAAAGATGCAGTATTGGTGGTGGGGAAAACACTTCATCATGAACGTTTGTCACATAGCATCCTTTCCTACCCCCTACAGCCCCTGATGCAATTTTTTAGGTGACCAGCCCACCCTTCCACATGTATTCTTATAGGAACGATAATTTCAGGAGTCTAGAAGCCATGAGATCAGAGTTTTCCTCCTTCCCACCTGAGCACATCTACAAAGTCTATGCCCCAGCTGTCCTGACTCTACCAGATGCAGTGTGCTACAAAGCAAACACTGTGCTCCTGTTTCTCCCCCTTCCAGAAACACGCTGTTCCTGCTTCATCACAAGCCAATCACCCATCCTGTATGTGCATGCGGCCTTTTAGATACTCAGAACCGCTTTCTGCTGCTTGCAGCCAAGTGTCCTAACACCTTCATATATTATAAAAACTATAGAAAATCACTGATAGCTTCTACAGGGAACATTTCAAGGGCAAAAATTATGTGACTTATAGAGACTATTTGTAGCAGAAAAGGCAGAGTAGTTGGATTTGAGCCTCAAGGTTCTTTTTTTAAGTCATGTGACAAATTTTGGAAATCGCTATGAATGATCATAAATAGTTTTATTATCTGGTGCACAAGTTCAGCTACATATGTGCTACCCCACTTAGCTGAGCTGTAATTTGGCCATCAAAATGATTTTAGCTCAGAAATTTAAATGAACCCTGGATTCTTTTAAAAATGTGATGACGCCGGGCGGTGGTGGCGCACGCCTTTAATCCCAGCACTCGGGAGGCAGAGCCAGGCGGATCTCTGTGAGTTCGAGGCCAGCCTGGGCTACCAAGTGAGTTCCAGGAAAGGCGCAAAGCTACACAGAGAAACCCTGTCTCGAAAAACAAAACAACAAAAAAAAAAAAAATGTGATGAAACTAAGCATTAAACATTCACTCTTTGTAATTTAAAAGTTAGCCCCTTTGTAAATTTTACTGAAACTAGATCGATGTTCTAGAGAAGATTGATAGCTTTGAACATAAGTAAAACTCTATGAATGACTTTTTTATTAGAGTCAACCAGATAAATTTGTCCTATGAGATTGATTTTTTTAAGCTTCTTATAAGTATGAAACTGCTGTGAGTCATTTCAATTTTTAACATAATCTTTAGATTGCTATGAGATAATATTATCTCAGAAATCAGAAACCATATATATGCTACCATACCCTTTAAGTCATCTGCTTTTCTTTTTTTAATTTTGGCTTGGGATAAGGAAAAGAAACATAGTAAAATTAGACCTACTGAGCTTAAGAATACTGACATTATGTCCTAAATAATACTTAATTTTAAAATTCTTTAGAACTTTCATTCATGTCCAGACTTACCCTGAAACCTCCTTGGTACCTCTCTAAATACTGCCCAGTTTTATATATTGTGTTTCTATGTAAAAGGGTTTTGGTCATTTGAACTTTCACCCAGATAGGCTAAGAAAATTTGCTTGTACATTTCTTAAACACGTATCAACAGTGCAGATTATTTTAAGACCTAACATATGAGGATGAATAATTTTCACATCCTGTTTTGCGTTGTAGAGAGAACAGCCATCACGGCTTGTCAAGCAGTTGGTGTCACAGCTCAACCTCACTCACGTGCTGCCTGGGCAAGTGATTCAGTGTTTGCCAAGCACTGCTTCCTGCTGAAACAGAGCGCCTAGGCTATGAGTCAGCTGTACTAGGAGCCAGGAGGCTTTGATGCAGTCTTATGTTTTGTCTTATCACCCAAGGTTCAAAATGTGTAGTTCTTCCTCTTCAGTGACAAGGCCCAAGATGTTAGAAGTCTCAATCCAGGGCTGGGTTATTAAAATGTTCATTTTTCAGAAGTCATGGATTCCAAAATGATTGCACACCTCTAAAATACTAAATAAATGAAATGGAAGAGTGGAGGACTCTTCAGGAAAATAGCAGATCAGTAAATGGTCCAAAGTAGCATCTTAATGCTAAATGCCAACTTTGTGGTTCACTATTCAATTGACTGAGATAAAGGGACTGGGCAGAAGACAGATGTCAGATGGAGTGAGGACACAATAAATGTGCTGATATGTGGAAGCCATTTATGAATTTCCACGCTGCTTGTCATTGAGTAACAGTTCTAATCATTTGATAGATGTGCATTCTATTACTGTTATGTCAGATTCCAGCTCCGGATGAGGGCAGAGTCTGAAGATGGGGAATGCAAGAGCAGCAACAGGAGGTGTCAAACACAGGACACTTCTTAGTTTCGATTTTAGGAGAGATGGACAGAGAGGAAGTGCATCTCGGTATGGCTTGTCCTACTCTGATGGGAGCCATCCCTGGCTGGAAAGATCTCAGTAGAGTTGTAAGTAAGGAGTAAGTAAGTTGTAGTAAGGAGTTGTCAAAGGAAAGAGGTGAGCTGGGCCATGGTGGTCAGGAGAATCTTGCAGCCTGACTGACTAGCAGCCAGAGTGCTTCTTTATTTATATAGAATTTAGTTAGCAGGGATACATTTATGATGTTTCAAAACATAGATCATATCATTTTTGGTTTTGGACATGAGTTTCACTTCCTTTTGCTCATCTTTTAGTCATCATTAATAAACTACGACAGAACAGAGTTATCATTTCCAATCATTTTCCCTCAAGTTCTGATATCATTAATAGAATTAGTATTTTTACTCATTAACCCCATAACCCAATTTTTAAAAATCTAGAGGCATATGACAGCCTGTTCTCAGGCTGGTAGCTTTTGTGGCTATAAGGACACTAGACCAAAAACAAAAATCATCAAGCCAGCCTGGACATATTGCCATGTCCCAAGCAGTGTATTATTAACTCTTACTGGTCAGAGTGTCCAAGAAAAAAATCCTCAGGCCAAAAGTGTTGCAGTTATTATTTAAATTCTGGCATAATACAATGTTTATATTTTATATTTTTATAGAATTTGTTTATAACTATAATCCTGGCATTCTGTTGTTCTTTGGTAATATAACGTCATAGTGACTCTGCATGAGAGTTTTCTCAGAAGAGGAGGTCCTGATATCTCATTCTTTTATCATCTTTCCACATCATTCTTTGCTGATCAATATAAGTTCCTGTGTAGGACAGAGGTAATTTCAGGTAGTCTAACTTTGTTGCTGTATATGCCAACTAATTGCCTGAGTGTATAGTGGGAAGAGGCTTTGCAGTCTGAACTGTGGCCAACTCCTCTAGCCCACCAAACCTTGTTGACCTTTTTAAGTTTACTCTGTTTTGATTATCTTGTTCCTGAGTAAGTACAGGGACAGATGTTTCAAAGATGTCTCATAGCCTCATAAAGAGACCTTTGGCTTCTTTATGTGTGTCACAACCTCCAAGGCATAAGGAAGACCTTCAAGTAGATAAGGATATCTCCATAAAAGCAGGGGGAATAGTATGTTCAGGACTTTCCTGGGGAAGCTTAGAAGCAGCATTCCTGGGAGAAGGCATCAATGATTCACCAATGATTCATCAATTGATTCCATCAATTCAATATCCCCAAATTGTACAAATATTAAAAGTCTCCTAAGTATGTAACAGGTGGAGATGAAAACCAAAGGTGGCATGGCAGCCATCATGTGACTCAGTTTTGCTGGATCTTTGTCAGGCAGCTGTGCTGGCTTTATGACTTCTGTCATTCCATCCAGATATGGGTACTTCAAACTGATGCTTCATCAAATTCCTTCATCCCTTTCAGGTATGAGAAGTAGAGTATCTTTGTTTTGATTTGATTCAGGGGAGCTGAAAGCTACAGGGCATCAGACTGGTACTCACAGGGCTGTTGTGTGTGTGTGTGTGTGTGTGTGTGTGTGTGTGTGTGTGTGTGTGTGTCTTTTTAAAAAAAATTCTGCAATCACCTCCTAAGCCACCCACCCCAGCCAGGCACAACACAGTCATCAGATAACAAGCAATGGAGTCAGATCACACACTAATGCTAAGGTAATTCTCTTAGTGTTTCAAAGACAGACAACTCAAGCCAAGCACAGGAACACATTAGGAGGTTTTTATTCAGCTTATGCCTCTCATTGCCCTCTCAGAATGGAAATGTGTCATCATAGTTTAGTGTCCTGAGGTCACAAAGATAAGAAAATATCTACTTTGATTTCAAACAGAATCATTTATAGATAAAAAGAAGTTCCTTCCATAAAGTTAAACAGCTTTTCAAAAAGCCTCTCACCACAGTTAGTAATAATTTATGCTTGGTGAACAGGAAAATATGCCGAATTTATTCATTGTACTGTGTGTGTGGCACCTCTCAAAAGGGCAAACTGATAAAGAAAAAATGAGGATGGGTAACTTATTGGCATTTGCAAATCTAATATAAAAGGTTTTCATAATTCTTCCTTGTTTCAGGCAAAGAAGAAAATTAATTTTGAAAGTGGCAAAACAGAAAATTTCTATTATTTTCAAAGTCATGGTAGCTGACATTTTACCACATAGATAATTCCAGGGACTGGTTCTTCCTTTGTCCTCTGAGATAAATGTTGCTCCATTTTTGACCCCTAATCAAAAAATTATTCACAGGAGACAATCTCTAGTGATGAAAGGAGAATCTGGCTGGATTTTACCCAGTCACATCTTATAAACACCCAAGCGCTGAACACTCACTCTTTTTTTAACCAAGATATGTGTGGTTTCTACTGTTGGTATTTCTGAGTGAGGCTTTATTTTCTCATTCACTTTCAGGATACACTATAAGCCATGATGCTCATCGCATGGTTTCTTCCAGAGAGTTGTTAAAGCTCCTTACAGTTAAATAATCGCTTAGAGAACATCTGTAATTTTTCTGCTTCGTGTAGCAGACAGGACATTAGGTACAGCATGAAGTTTGGGAAATTAACTGGAATTAAAGCTCAGAAAAAATGTCTTAACTCATGAGACACACTTTTATCTTTCTGCTATATGAGATAATAAGGTCTTTATCATAAATTACAGGTATTGCATGAAGATTTGGAAATTGTAAGGGAAAAACACAGTTTGAAGCATAGACTTGGCAACTTAAATATATTTAAGCACATCATAAAAGTATGGTTGAAAACCCTTAGACAGTATAACCTTAGTGACATGCTTATGGCTCATTTTTTTAAAGGAATGTAACAAAAATATTACCAGGTTTTGGAGGCAAAGCTTTTTTGAGTCTACTTTCTTTCCTAAATTTAAGTTTGAAAGAGGCCAAGCAATGCTGCCCACTGAGAATTCTTGGTGGTGGTGAAGTTAATCCTCAAATATAGGAACAACTACATTGAGACAAACATCTACATCACGAATTGTCAGAAGCCAGGGGAACCCCATGGTGGAAGTTTTCCTTAATCTGACAGACAGAGGAGAAGGCTGCACCTTTGCAGCATGGATCCACTGATCTGATGATTCTTTGACTTTTCCTCTCTTTAACCCACATCTCCTAATACAATCACAGTGGCCAGTGGAGGCTTCTTGGGGACCAGTCCACCTGTGAGATAAGAAAATATAAGACACCACAATGAATTTTTTCCAACCGTAAAGAAAAAGGAAGTGTATGTTGTTCACAGGAAAATAGATACAACTAGTGGCAATCATATCAAGCAAATGAAGCCAGTCCTAGAAAGACAAACATTGTATCATATGTTTTCTCTTGCTTGTGGCTCCTAGATTTTATATAGCCACATAGAATAATATATGTATGTGTGTATGTATGCATTGTGTATGTGTGCTTGTATAAATACATGCATGTATGTGTATGTATTATGCATGTATGTATGTATGTATGTATGTGTGTATGTATAGACTATGTATGTGCATATTAAATGACAGTAGAAATAAAATTGCCTAGGGAGACAGAAGGGCTATAGTAGCAGAAGAGGTGAGAAAATGGAAGGTGGGGGAAACAGACAAGGGGGGCATCTACTTAACTTACCTTATACACCAGTAAGAAAATTAAAATAAGTATATAAAATGCGAGCCCCAGAAAAATTTGCTCTCAGGAGGTCCAGTGCCCTCCTCACATTTGCAGGCAGTGGGGAGACAATTAGATTCAGCTATGTGGTAACTTAAGCTTAGAGGCAGCACCAGAGCCAATGAAGCTTCTAATGTACCATCCGATCAAGGCTTCCTGTGTCCTCCTGAGACTGGATCATCACTACTGCTCAGTAAGCTAAAGACTCAGGGGAGTCCTTTTCCCGTGAATAATTCCTTCACAGAAGATGGTAACTAAGAATGAGCTCTCTCAAGCACTGCCTTTCCTTGCTCTTGGTCCTCGGTGCGCCATGGAGAGCCCCGGTTTCGGAGCTTTCTTCAGGGTTACCCTGACTTCAGTGTGAGGGATTTGTGGAAAGACCTGGCCTAGAGTGGGTGGCAGATAGTCAGTGTACCCATCAAGCAGAACTGGTCACAAATTGACACGGACACGTGGTGCTCCACCTACGCTGCCTGTTTTCTTCTCACACTGAGGAAGCACCACCATTCCAAAAATCTTGGGCTTTGGATCAATCACATTTGGATTTAAATTTCAGCAACCATATCTAAACATGTTTGAATTCAAGATCCTTGAGTAAATTACCTCAATTATAACGGACTGTTATAAAGCGGTAACCCAAACCCAGCCCTGTGTCAGGCACATTGGACAGAGGTGGAGGGGGTTGCTGTGGCTGTCATATCATGCGCAGGAATACTGGGCAGGAGGAAATGAGGTGGCAGCTGCTGAGAATCTGGCCCATTAGTGAGAGGTCAATAAGCATTGACTCCTCCTAAGGAAACGTTAAGGCCTACCTGAGTTAGCTCGAGTGTCAGGTGAGACTTAGGGCCTGAATTCAAAGAGCTTTCCTGCAGTGACCTGACATTAAATGGCCTGGCTGTGCCAACACCCCACAGGAACACCTTCCAGTCTTCTTCCTGCTCATAATACTGTCCAGTTCTGTCCAGTCTTCCATGTCTCACCCCTCTGGCCTTCTTTTTCCTTATGCCAAGATCCCCCTGCCCCCCACCCCCAGTTCCTTCTAGTTTCTGGGCAGGATCTCAAGCCCTGTCCTTTCTTCCTGTTCTCTCATTTCCTCAGAGGTGCCAGGATTTATAGCAACAGAGAAAACACACTTTCATTTGCATCTATTGTCTTAGTCAATTAAGTGTATTTACAATGCAGAAATTCGGAAGGATTCTTGTGTTTTTCACAAGGAATTAAAACTATTCCACAAAACTACTATTTGGTTGATATAAGCAACCAAAACAAGTGTGTGAATAACATCTTACCTAGCTAACTAGTTTCATTGCCTGAGTTTTCCAGACAAGAGTATTATATGGGAAACTGTCAAAGAAATATATTCATTCTTCATTGATTTGAGAAGACAATTTAGAAAATAAATCCTTGGAAAATAATATAAGGCATGAGTAAATAAATATTCAGATTCAAAACCACTGTAAAAATAGTAACAACAATGATAATATAATGAGTGTAATTTTTCAAGAATCTTTAGACTGTAAATGTAATGCGTTTTTCCTGGTGATCAGAAGACCAAACCATGCATGAGTTTTTTACAGCCTGGCTGGTGATGTGTCCCTTCTGGGAACCATTAACCCCATCCTTATAGATGGTTCATAATCGTCATCAAAACCAGAACTGCTTAAAACCTAAAAGGGCCATTAGTGATATTGGGTAGTTTATTAGATTATAAGATAATATTGAAATTCCTAGGGATAATTTATTTCCAGTAGTGAATTAAAGAGACCCAAGCTAAACAGGATAGCTTGGGTAGCTAGCAATTCTGTTGGTTGAGAGTCAGCAAATGCCTTTTTGAAAATAGAATCATTAACTCTTCAAAGACAACTAAATATGAACAAGACCAGCTCAATCGTAGGGTAAGATGAAAACACATGAACAGAAAGCAACCATCTATTAAGACTGGGCTACAGCAGGAAAATGTATATGAAAAACATGTTAAAATAATGACCATCATCCTCGCAATTAGCTTAGAAATAGAAAGGTTAGGCATAGTAAACATAGATGTGTAGGGTAGAGAGAGCAGCGTGTACAGCAGGAGTTTCCCCTGGGAACATGCCTCAGGATGCTGCTGTCTCTACAATGCTAATGCCAGTGCTGCAGCCCATGACAACTTTTCCGTGATAATGCAGAATTCCAAAAATAACACAGTAACACCATAACACACACACACACACACACACACACACACACACACACACACACATCACTCCTATGCCACAGTTAGAGGGAAGCCGATTTGCCAGCTACCCATTACAATCAACAAAAGAATCCCATTGTGCTCATGTGTACATCTATCATCTGATTTAATGTGAGCTCGTGACTGGAAGAAGGCGGCTAAATTGGTTGCGACAGGACAGTGAGTCCCCAAAAGCTCTGAGGACATAAGTACAAACTAGCTGTGCCTAGAGCCTTGTGAATGTTGTCTGTTCTCGTTACATGTATCTCTTTACTAAACATAGTATTTTAATGCTTAAACTGTGGGGACAGTCACTAGTTAGTAAAAGCAGTTTTTGGAAGGAATTATTTCTTTTCTGAATTCCTGTGATTACTCAGGAATTGAGCACTTTTTCCCTGGAATCCCTGTTCTCATCAGACACATGAGCTCTCCAAGGACATTTTGATATTTCTCCTGGCTAAACTCTGGGGACCTTATCAAATGCATGGTACAATAAGCTAATATTTCACCAGAAGCTGAAAATATAGGAAAGTATAAGGGGGTGGTAAGAATCATATTCAGGTTAAATACTAAATTCTCAGAAGTTTAAAATTTTTCAATCAACATAAATGATTTCAAACATAATAGCCAATCAAAGCCTTCCCTTTCCCATGGCCTGATTGATGGGTACTTTGCATTAAAATTGCCTATTCTATCCAAAATATGGATAATATATAATTCACAGTTGAAATCAGTTCCCTTGAGTTTCTTGAGATTGGATAAGTGTCTGAAAACATCAGCAAATAGTCCTTAAAGTGAGGCAGAAATCTATAAGCCATTCCATGCCTTGTCAATAGTATGAGGAAGACAGGATGAGATTGCAAACCAGGCCACCTTTGTATGACCTCTCCCTCCCCCAGCCCCAGAAAACCAATGAGGGTACTGTTCCTTGAGCCTTTGTTTAAGGATGCTGAGGGTAAGAACTCTGAGTTCCTGTTCTCCCACTGATTTAAAGGAACCACAACCCCTTCAGTTCAAAATTGCTTTATATTTGATAACCTGGGGTCTAAGAAGATAAGATATTGCTGTATTCAAGAATTCAGAAATAATCTCACAATCACTACACTAAGCAACACATCAAACAGGGGCAGTATGACCTATGGGAGATGAGACAAACAGGCCAGGGGAGAACAGAAAGACATTTCAAAATGACAGGTGGACTGCACAAAAGAAAATGAATAATTTTCAGATGTCCTGAAATCTTTAGCTGTCAGTAAAATAAGAAAAGAGTGCTGATGTAAGATTAAGCTCACCATTGGTTCATTTTGTGATTCAGGTAAATTTCTTAATCTCTTTGGGCCTGAGTTTCCTTATGTACAGATTGATCTTAATGTACAGGTTACGCTTATTTTTCCAGAGTCTATAATTTTGTGACTATTACTGATTTTAGCTATAATCATACAAGAAAGAGAGAAGAGGGAGGAGTTGGGAGGGAGGAAAGAAGGACAGAAAGTTGAGTTTCCTTGGCCTAACTAATGACTCTGCAGCTCAGCAGCAGGGCCTTTGGCAAAATGCAAAGGAACAAATCCACATCCTCAGTCTAATTGAATGTGGATGACTTCTGTGCATCACCATGGAGACCAAAGGGAAGATCTCCCCAGTAAAGGTCAAAGACTACAGAGAAGGCATGTCATTATGATAAATTCCTCTAATCCACCTAGATTAGCCCCTAATGCCATGAGACTCTTGTTGGTTCCTAAAACAATATCTCAAAGTAGGGGCCAATACCACCTACTTCAGAATTACCTAATTACAAATAGATTCTTACAACTTGCCCATACCCTTGAGTCCGAATCTCTCGAGAAAGGACTAGGCAGACTGCATTTCTAAGTTCTTATGGTGTTCCTCATTGATTATAAAGCTTGTGAATTACTGGTCTAACAAATGCAGAGGAAAAAAGAATGAATACACAGCATACTCACAAAAGGCTCTGGTAGTGAAAGGTGGGAGTGGTGGTTGTCTCTAAGGATGTCTGAGGTTCAAAGAAGAAGAGAAACCCTTCCTAACAAACTCTTTTAGCATCATCCTAGTTTTATTGTGAGCAAGAATTTCTGAAACCAAGTATTCCTAATCCTAAAAGTTTTGAAAATAAAAATTAAATGCTTTTACCATTTCTCAGGGTTTGAAAAATTGAACACTGTTTTCTTAGACAGATGATCTGCCACAAGCTATATTCTCAGATGAATTTTTCTTTGTATAATAATGTTCATCAAATAAAAAAATTTGATAAGGTTAAGCCAAATGTAGGTTTAATTGTATGAAATGAAGCATGTCAAAGAAGACTATCAGCAAGAATACTTAATGAAGATGTTGCTCTCAATTAAGCTGATGTCTGGTTGGCATCTTAGAATTGGAGGTGCCTCATTGTCTTGGTCCTTGTTTGTTGCTATGACAAAATACTTTATGCAGTACTTTGTATTAAAAATAGGTCAGGTCATATTTATGGAAATTCAATAGAGTGGTGTTGGCGTCATCTCAGCCCTAGATATGGGAGAGAAGAATCACAAGATGAGACAAGAAACAAAAGAGATTAGGAGAGGTACCAGGTCCACATATAACAATCTACTCTGGGGAGAACGAATCTCCTTTGTAATACCAGCATTAATCCCATCCACAGGCACAGCTGCCATAACCAAATTACCTTCTCTTAGGTCACAGCTCTTCAAGGTTCCACCACCCCAACATACCACATTAGGACCACACTTCTAGCACATGAAACTTCATGGTACAACCTCAAACAAAATCCAACCACAGCACTCACCGCGCTGCTGTTTGTTTCCTGGAGCATTACCAGTTCTTGCCAACTAACCTGTGACTCTCACAAGCAGAAATAATGGCTTAAGATCCTTAAGATCATGTTCCTCAGAGCCCCTCACTCAGTAAAATTCGAGTGTTATGTTTTCTGTAGCATACAGTCCTTTCCCCTTTTCAAAAAACCCTAAAATTTAATCAAATAAAATATTTGGGTTTTTTTTATTCCAAAGTAAGCCATAATTTGTAAGATGAAAAAACCTTTAAAAAAATGCCAGGAGAACAAAGATGAAGAGCTCAGGACCAGAGACATCAAGTCCATTTTCACATCATTTTAGAGCTAAAGAAGTCTGTGTAAGAGATCTCACTCGGGACCGACAGGACTGTATCTATAGCTGGAGGAGACAACAGACATCCTCTGCCAAAGCAACAGTTCTAAGAATATGATGAACTTATGTGGGATTCATTAGGAAGTGTCCCACTCAACCATTCAAGACACGAAAGACCCAAAGACAGGATGGGTGGTGCCCTGGATAAGGTAAGAACTAACAAATTTCTACGGAAGTTGTCAGCAACTCCAACTGCATTTTTTAAATCAAATACTCAGACACAATACATTCCAAAGTTATACTCATTTGATCCTGACATGCTAAAGGAATAAAGGTTGAAAAACGTCTTTGTTTTCTATAATTAACTATTATGTTTCTGTAAGAGGAGAAAACTTTGTATGTACAGTAAACACTGGAATGTATAATAATCTCAAGTCTGAACCAAGATATTTTGGACACTGTTGGCATTGCCCCTTATAAAAAGCATGCTTACTGCAAATGGCATGTTGTATGCTCACAGCCAAGGCTGGAGTAACACGCACAAACCAGCATAGGTAAGCACTACCAGAAGACTTGTTGTTTTTTAGTTCTGAGTTACTTTTTGGTGATTGAAGGTTCAGAAAGCTTTTTTTATTGGTAAAATTTACATAATTCCAAGCTTCACTTACAGGATTCTGCATGAGGCTGCAACAAGGGATGAGATCATATCTCAATAAGGTCTGAAGAAGGCTTAGTCCAAAATGTGATTGGCAACAAACCTACAGCCATCCTAATTTGACAAGGTGTTTGTAAGGGACAGAGAGAGTCTTTTACTTTTCTTTCAGTTAGTGTCTTAGTTAGTGTTCTATTGCTGAGAAGAAACATTTTGACCATGGCAATACTTACAAAAGAAAGCATTTAATTGGGGCTTGCTTACAGTTTCAGAGGTTTAGTCCATTATCATCTTGGTGGGGAGCATGGCAGCACACAGGCAGATATGGTGCTGGAGAATTAGCTGAGAGTTCTACATCCAGATTGGCAGCAGGAAGAGAGAGAGAGAGAGAGAGAGAGAGAGAGAGAGAGAGAGAGAGAGAGAGAGAGAGAGAGAGAGACTGGGCTTGTCTTAGACTTTTGAAACCTCAAAGCCCACCCCCAGTGACACACTTCCTTCAGTAAGGCCACACCTACTCTAACAAGGCCACACCTCCTAATCCTTCTCAAATAGTGCCACTCCCTGATACCTAAGCACATAAATACATGAGCCCATGAGGGCCATTCTGACTCACCCACCACAGACACTATGTAGCTCATGCTAGACTCAAACTCTTAACTCTCTTGCTTCAGCCTCCCAAGTGTTAGAATTGTAGGCATGTGCCTCCACATCTAGCCCTAACAAAAGACTCATGTTATAAGCTTTGCCTAGTTTAAGTGGAAAAGTATTCATTCTTGGGTTGTTTTGTTTGTTTGTTTGTTTGTTTGTTTTGTTTTGTTTTTCTGTCCAAGGCACATTTAAAAGCCACACTCAGCCAGGTGTGGTAATGCATGCCTTTAATTCCAGCACTCTGGAGTCAGAAGCAAGAGGATCTCTTTGTGCTTAAGGCCATTCTAATCTGCAGAGTCCCAGATGAGCCAGGGCTGTATAGTGAGACCCTATCAAGAAACATCAATAGTCAAGGGGTATGGAGAGATGGGTAAGAGCACTGGCTGCTCTTGCAGAGGACCCAGGTTTGGTTCCTAGCACCAACATGGCAACATACAGTCATCTGTAATTCTGGTGTCTGGGGATCCAACACCTTTTTCTATCCTCCCTGGGCACTGCATGTATACAATTCATATACACACAGACAGGAAAATACTCATACATAAAAAATAAAAAATAAATATTAAAAACAAAATAAAACAATACCTACCCTCTGTTTTAATGTGACCCATATTTCTGTATAATATGACCCAAGCTTGCAACATCACCCAGTTGAAAAATCAGGTGAAAACTTTGTAAGTCTTTTATGAAATGTAGCCTATTAAATGACTAGGCCAGGAAGTGCATGTGACCCAGATTAAAGCCTACAAAGTCCCCAGAGAATATTGACTGATGAGGGTTTTTGTGAAACGATAATAATAATAAAAGCACCTAAGGATCCTAACAGCAGCTTGTAACCCATTGATACACATATCTTTCAAGATATTCACCCTTCAAATTCAGAGTCAGTTCTATTGGATACAAAGGCCTACATCTGTGTTCTTCAGGTAATTCAAAATGAAAATGAATACGACTCTGATTCTATGAACTGACAGTCTGCAACTGAACCCAAAGATACAAAGTGGACAGAAGAAATGCTATAAAAACAAAAGTCAGGGAAGGACCTGTTGAAGATGCTTATGAGGGATAGAACAAATGCCCCATTTATGCAAAGAGGAGTGTGCAGCAGGGCAGGCACAGTTCCTGGAAGAGCTCACACCAGGCTCTGAGACAGAACAGAACAGAAATTCTATTGTATCAGGTCCCTTGCTTGCAAAGGCACTCAGCACCATGATCTCAAGGCAAGTCCTCTTTTGCTAATGCAGCTTCTTGCTTTTTTCCTTTCCAAAACGACAAAAATTTTAGCAATAAGTCTTCCAGTAAGTCGGGGATATGGGTAGTTGAAGCAGGACGGGGAGGACAAATTTTGAAGCAGCAAAGACCCAATCCAATCTATAATTGGCAAAACAGACAAATATAAAGACTAGAAAATGCAACTATCTTTTTAGTAAATGAGCTATGAAAAGGGTTGTGATCATATTTCAGAGGTGCCAGACACCAGTGGGCTTTCAGTAAATGCTTGTTGAATAAATGGCCCTACCCTGTGCATATACTTTGCCACGATAACCTGTGCCAGGAATATTGTTAAAAATTCATTGGTTCCGTCACTCTAATTCAGTGACTCATCCTCTGTCCTTCCCACCCACGTGAAGAGACCAGAAATTTCCTGAGGCTAAGCTAGAAAACATACATTCTGCAATTTTTAATATTTAAAGAGCATTCCAAGTTAGGAGTCCCATGCATGCCAAGTCAGTCCCTGTGCTCAGGCTCCAGCTCTGCCTTGCTGTCTTAGTCACAGAAGGGAGCTGTGAGGGCATCATCCTAGGTAGATATACTTTTAATCAAAGACAACATTTAAGTGCCTAACATGGTGAAAACCATAAGATCATTTGCAGTGTGTATATTTTAAAGTCCTATATGCATAAATTAATTTACCACAGCACTACAGAGCTCTGATTATTCTTTAATTTATACAAATACATGCAATTAAAATGCAATTACAGTGCAATTAAAATGACACTATAATTAAAATGCAGACAGAAGATTTATAAATTTATAAGTGAATCCCTTTGATTTGCTTTTCGGTTCCATTACTGCCATTTATGATGTACTGTTTGAAAAAAATATCTTATTTTTGGTTCATAAGGCCACCCCATCAATCCATGCACCTTAGCATGTGAGGCATCATTTAGACTCACTGGGTATGTCACAAGCTGAATGTAGAGCCATAACTGGCCCAACAGAGCTCTAGACAAAGCCGTCAGCCAAAGAAGAAAGAGATCGGGGGCCTTCTGTGCAACCAATGAAGAATGACTTAAAAATTCTGGTTTTCTAGTATTACTTTGATGTTAGCAGGATATATTTATATATTTCTCTTCCTTGAGCTATGACACTTATTACAGTAGTTTCTCTATAGAAGAAGACATTCTGTTAATCGAGACTGATCTGAGGCATCAACCATCTACAATCAACTTAAAAACAAGGCAGGGGGCACACAAAGTTGACAGCTCTGCTGAAGAACTCCCTTAAAAATAGTAAAACATTCTTTATGGGGAAGAAGGCAGCAGAATACAAGCTTCAGCCAGACTGGTGGCATGCTGCAGACTCCAGTCTAAAGGACTAGATTTGGATAATGATGGCTCATACAACAAACACTGAGCACATCTAGGCTCTGGGTATATGAATTAGTATGTAGTCCTAGTCCTCTGGGAAACCACGGTTAGGAGAAGAGATGTGTAAAAAGCTATACAATTGGATAAGTGTGGCAAGGCTCACACGTGCTACAGAATATGACTAGTGATGAGCACTCTTTAGGAGGGAGATGTTGAGCTGTCTCCACTGACAAGTAGCTCTCACTCCCTAGGGGGCCTTGCTGCTGCCTTGGTGACAGGACACAAATGCATACTGCAGCTAAAGTTCAGAGATGCTCACCATCCTCACCCAGGAGAGTTCCCTATGCAAAGAATTGCCAGGACTGTCACAGGAATTTCAAATGCCAAATGCTGTGCTAGGCATGTAGAAAATAAAAACTATGTCTATAGCTGGCTGTGTACAACTCCGCTCCTGGGAGGAAGGCTAAGGCAGGAGGATTATGAGTTTGAGGCCAGCCTGGGCTGTAGAGTGAGACCCTGATTCAAAGCAGAAACAAAAACATAACTGTTTATAATGATCAGAACTAAGAGGCTGTATCAGCTTTATATAAATCAGAAAGGACAAGGCTTGTGTTTTTTGGGCTATAAGTTTTCCAGGAATGTATCTACCTTAGAAAACACATTTCATCTTGTTCAGACTTTACATTTTTACCAAAAAAAAAAACAAAAAAAAACCTTACATTTTTACGTTTTATACACATAGGGCAGGAAAGCCAGTTGTTCTGCTGCTGCTGCTGCTGCTGCTACTACTACTACTACTACTACTACTACTACTACTACTACTACTACTTCTCCTTTATTTTCTTCTTTTATATTATATTTTTTTCTTTTTTTAAAGAAAATAAGTTTTTCATACAACAAACTCTTATCATGGTTTTCTATCCCCTAACTTGTCTCAGATCCTCCCCTCTTCTCCACCTGTCCAACTCCATGCCTTTTTCCTCTCTCTCTTTAGAAAACAACAGACAGGCAGGCCATCAGAACCTCTGACCTACCCACAACTCCAGCAGAAGCCCCCTGCTCCACCAGAGGCCATGCCCATCACCAGAACCCTTGAACCCCTGCTCCAGCTGAGGATCCCCTGCTGGACTAGAGGACACACTAGCAGCCAGAACTCCAGCCCTAAACTTGGGCCCTGCTAGGACATAGGTTACCCTGACCATTAGAAATCCAGCCTCCAACTTAGGTGAGCCCTCTACTCAACTACAGGCCACTCCTACCAGAAGACCAGAGAGGAAACAGAAACCAATGGACAAAACACCCATCTATCAAAGACAAACTCAGAAATCAGCACTTTGACCTATAATCACCCCAAACCCAGATGCCTAAACACCACCATAATAACACAGTCAACAACAGCCAGGGCAATATGTCCTCACAGGAAGCCAGATATCCTACTCCAGTAAACCCTGAACATTCCAACAAAACTGAAGCACAAAAACAAGACATTAAAACCAACTTTATGAAGATGATAGAGGTTCTTAAAGAGGAAATGAATAAACTCCTTAAGAAATCAAGGAAGAGATAAACAAAAAAATGGAGAAAATGAATAAATATCTTAGAGAAAGCCAAGAAAAAACAAACAGTTGAAGGATATGAATAATACTATTTAAGACCTGAAAATGGAACTAGAAGAAATTTAAACACACACACACACACACACATACACTGGAAATGGAAAATTTGGGTAAGTGAAAGGAACTAAAGAGGCAAGCATAACCAACAGAATACAAGAGATGGAAGAGAGAATCACAGGCATTCAAGATACAATAGAAGAAATAGATACATTGGTCAAATGAAATGTTAAATCTAAAAAATTCCTGACACAAAACATCCAGGAAATGTGGGACACTATTAAAAGACCAAACAGAAGAATAATAGGAATAGAAAAGGCCCATCTCCAAGATCCAGAAAATATTCTCAACAAAATCATAGAGGAAAATTTTCCTAACTTAAAGAAAGACATGCCTGTAACTGTACAAGAAGCATATAGAACACCAAATAGATTGGACCAGAAAAGAAAGATACCTAGCCACATAATAATCAAAACACTAAACACACCAAACAAAAAATATTAAAAGCTGTGAGAGGAAAGGGTCAAGTAACATACAAAGGCACACCTATTAAAATTACATCAACTTCTCAATGGAGACTCTAAAAGCCAGAAGGGCCTAGACAGATATCCTGTAGACTCTAAGAGACCACAGATGCCTGCCCAGTCTACTATACTCACTCAGCAAAACTTTCAATCACCATAGATAGAGAAAACAAGATATTTCATGACAAAATCAAATTGAAACATTATCTATCCACAACAGAGGGTACTAGAAGGAAAACTCCAACTGAAGGAGGTGAACTGCATCCATAAAAACACAGAAAATAAATAATCTCACACCAGCAAAATCAAATGAAGGGACATACATATACAATACAAACAGCAAAATAACAGGAATTAACAATCATTGGTCATTGATATTTCTCAACATCAATGGACTCAATTTCCCAATGAAAAGACACAGACTAACAGAATGGATGCAAAACCAGGATCCAATCTTCTGCTGCATATAAGAAACACACCTCAAGATCGAAGATAGACATTACCTCAGAGTAAAGGGTTAGAAAAAGATTTTCCAAGCAAATGGACCTAAGAAACAAGCTGGTGTATCCATTCTAATATATAACAAAATATATTTCAAACCAAAATTAATCAAAAGAGATGAGGAAGTATACTTCATACTCATCAAAGGAAAATTCACCAATATAATCTTTCAGTTATTAACACTTATTCCCCAAACACAAGGGTACCCCTATTTGTAAAGGAAGCACTACTACAGCTTAAATCACTTATTGACCGTCACACACTGATGGGAGACTTCAATACCAATACCCCACTCTCACCAATGGACAAGTCATCCAAACAAAAACTGAACAGGGAAATAGTGGAGCTAACAGACTTTACGAACCAAGTGGACCTAACTAATATCTATGGAACATTTCACCCAAATACGAAAGATAACATCTTCTTCTCAGCATCCCACAGAACTTTCTCCAAAATTGACCACATACTGGGTCACAAAGCAAGTCTCAGAAGATACAAGAAAATTAAAATAATCGCCTGCAACTTATCAGACCACCACAGATTAAAGCTGGATATCAACAACAAGAGAAATATCAGGAGGACTACAAACTCATGGAAATTGAACAACTCTCTACTGAATGACTGCTGTATCAAGGAAGAAAGAAAGAAAGAAATTAAAGACTTTCTAGAATTCAATGAAAATGAATGCACAGCATACCCTAACTTATAGGACACAATGAAAGTGGTACTAAGAGGAAAGTTCATAGCACTAAGTGCCCTCATAAAGAAATTGCAGAGATCTCATACTAGAAACTCAACAGTACACCGAAAAGCTATAGAACAAAAAGAAGCAAACACACCCAAGAGGAGTAGACAGCAGGAAATAATCAAACTCAGAGCTGATCAGTAAAATAGAAAGAGAACAATACAAAGAATCAATGAAACAAGGAGTTGGTTCTTTGAGAAAATCAACAAGATAGATAAACCCTTATGCGAACTAATTAAAAGACACAGAGAGAATATCCAAATTAGTAAAATCAGAAATGAAAAACAGGGCATAACAACAGATATTGAGGAAATCCAAAGAATCATTAAGTAACAATTTAAAAACCTATACTCCATAAAATTGGAAAATCTAAAAGAAGTGGATAATGTTCTCAATATATACCACTTACCAAAGTTAAATCAAGATCAGATAAACAATTTAAATGGACCTATAACCCCCTAAGGAAATAGAAGCAGTCACTGAAATCTCCCAACAAAAAATCCCAGGGCCAGAATGTTTTAGTACAGAATTCTACCAGACTTTCAAAGAAGAGCTAATGCCAATACTCCTCAAATTATTCCACAAAACAACACCGAAGGAACATTACCAAATTCTTTTATGAGGCTACAGTCGCCCTGACACCCAAACCATACAAAGATTCAACAATGAAAGAGAATTACATACCAATGTCTTTCAATAACAAAGATGGAAAAATAATCCAAGAACACATAAAAAAGATTATCCACCATTATCAATCAGTTTTTATCCCAGAGATGCAGTGATAGTTAAACATACAAAAATCAGTCAATGTAATCAACCTTATAAACAAACTGAAGGGGAAAAAGCCACATGTTCACCTCATTAGATGCTGAAAAAGCCTTTGACAAAATCCAACAGCCCTTCATGATAAAAGTCTTGGAGACATTAGGGATAAAAGGGACATACCTAAACATAATAAAGACAATTTACTGCAAGCCTATAGCCAACATCAAATTAAATGGTAAGAAACTGAAAGTGATTTGACTAAAATAAGAAACAAGATAAAGCTGTCCACTCTTTTCATATCTATTCAATATAGTTTCAAAGTTCTAGAGCAATAAGACAATTGAAGGAGACCAATGGGATACAAATTGGAAAGAAAGATCTGGGTGGTGGTGGCACATATCTTTAATCCCAGCACTCAGGAGGCAAAGGCAAGTAGATCTCTGTGAGTTTGAGGCCAGCCTGGTCTGCACTGAGAGTTCCAGGACAGCCAGAGCTACACAGAGAAACCCTGTCTCAAAAAAAAAAAAAATCAAAAACTAAAACAAACAAACAAACAAAAACAACAATAAAAATGACTGGTAAAAGAAGAAGTCAAAGTATCACTATGTGCTGATGCTATGATAGTATACATAAGCAATCCCAAATATTCTAGCAGAGAACTACTACTTCCTTCAGGAAGTTACTGGATATAAGATTAACTAAAAAAAAATCAGTAACCCTCCTGTATACAAATGACAAACAGGCTGAGAAAGAAATAAGAGAAACAACACACTTCACAATAATAACAAATAATATAAAAATATATTAGGATAACTCTAACCAAGCAAATGAAAGACTTGTATGACAAAAACTTCAAGTCTTTGAAGAAAGAAATTGAAGAAGATATCAGAAAATAGAGAGAGAGATCTCCCATGTTCATGAATCAGTAGAAACAACATAGTAAAAATGGCCATCTTAACAAAAGCAATCTATACATTCAGTGTAATCACCATTAAAATTCCAACACAATTCTTTACAGATCTTGAAAGGACAATTCTCAGCTTCATATGGAAAACCAAAAAACTCAGAATAGCTAAAACAATCCTGTACAATAAAAGAACTTCCAAAGGTATCACCACCTTGTTTTCAATCTGTACTACAGAGCTATAGTAATAAAAACTGTATGGTATTGGCATAAAAAGAGACAGGTTGATCAATGGAATTGAATTGAAGACCCAGATACAAATCCACACACCTATGGGCACCTGGTTTTTGATAAAGAAGCCAGAAATACACAATGAAAAATGAAAGCATCTTCAGCAAATAGTGCTGATCTAACTGGATGTCGGTATGCAGAAGAATCAAATAGATCCTGTACAAAACTCATTCTGTACAAAACTCAACTTCAAGTGAATCAAAGACCTCAACATAAAACCAGATACACTGAATTTGATAGAAGAGAAAGTGGGGAATAGCTTTGAATATATTGTCACAGGAGACAACTTCCTGAATAGAATACCAATAGTGTGGGCACTAAGATCAACTATTAATACATGGGACTTCATGAAACTGAAAATCTTCTGTAAGGCAAAGGGCACTGCCAAGAGAACTAAGTGGCAGCTTACAAAATGGGGAAAGATTTTTACCAACTCTACATCTGACAGAGGGCTAATATTCAAAATCTATTAAGAACTCAAGAAACTAGACATCAAAAAACCCCAAATAATCCAATTTAAAATGGGGTACAGATCTAAACAGAGAATTCTCAACAGAGGAATTTCAAATGGCTGAGGAAACAAATAAATATTCAACATCCAGAGCCATCGGGGAAATGCAAATCAAAACTTCTTTGAGATTCCATCTTGCAACTACCAGGATGGCTAAGATCAAAAACAGTAGTGACAGCTCAGACTAGAGAGGATGTTAAAGCAAGGGGAACACTCCTCCACTGCTGGTGGGAATGCAAAATTATACAGTCACTATGGAAATCAATATGGCATTTTCTCAAAATATTGGGAATCGATCTACATCAAGATCCAGCTGTACCACTCTTAGGCATACACCCAAGGATGTTCAATCACACCACAAGGACATTTGCTCAACCATGTTCATAGCAGCCTTATTCATAATCTCCAGAAACTGAAAACAACCTAGATGTCCCTCATCCAAAGAAAGGCTAAAGAAAATATGGTACATTTCCACTATTAAAAACAAAGACATCGTGAAATTTACAGGTAAATGTATGGAACTAAAAAAAAATCATCCTGAGTGAGGTAACCCAGGCCCAGAAAACAAACATGGTATGTACTCATTTGTAAATGGGCATTAGCTGTTAAGTAAAGGATAATCTTGCTACAATCCACAGACCCAGAGAAGCTAAGTAACAAGGAGGGTTCAAGGAGGAACACAGGATCTCCCTGGGAAGGGGAAATAGAATAGGTTTTTTGAGTGGACTGGGGGCTGGTGGAGAGGGGAACAAGAGGGATCAGGAAAGGTGAGGGGATGGAGGGAGGGAGAGAATACTGAGAGAGATGACTGAAATTGGAGAGGGATATTTTGGGACAATGCGGAAATCTAGTGCAGTGGAAACTTCCTGGAATCTTCAAGAGTGACCCTAGAGAATATTCCTAGCATTGGGGGATATGGAGCCTGAACCAGCCATCTTCTATCACCAGCCAAGGCTTCCAACAGCGAGACTGGGACACCAACCCAGCCACAAAACTTTCTACCTACCCCAGGAAGTGCTGGGATAATGGCACAGAACTTATGAGAGTGGCCAACCAATGACTGGTCCAATGTGAGGCCCATGCCAGGAGAGGGAGGTCATGCTTGACACTGACTGAATGGCCAGGAACCAGAAGCTAGACAGCCCAGAGACCCAGAATAGAACCAAACACGACAGGAAATTGTTTTCAATGAAATGGTTACTAATGATATTCTGCTATACTTGTAGATCAGTGCCTAGCCCAATTGTCAGCAGAGAGGCTTCATTAAGCATCAGATGGGAACAGATGCAGAGACCCACAGCCAAACACTAGGTAGAACCAGGACAACCCTGCAGAAGATGGGGAGAGTAACCAGAAGGGTCAAGGACACCAGGAGAATACAATCCATAGAATCAACTAGTCAGGGCTCATAGGGGCTCGCAGAGACTGAAGCAACAATCATGGGCCCTGTACGGGTCTATGCCGAGTCCTCTACATATACGTTATGATTATATAGCTGGGTGTTCTTGTAGGATTTCTAGCAGTGGGAATAGGGAATACCTCTGATTCTTTTGCCTGCTCTTGGGACCCTTTTCCTCCTACTGGGTTGCCTCATCCATCAGGATATGAGGGTTTGTGCCTAGTCTTATTGTAACTCATTATGCTATATTTTGGCCATTATTTCTAGGAGGCCTGCTCTTTTTTTTTTAAAGGGAAATGGAGGAAGAGTAGATCTGGGGGAGAGGGGAGGTGGAGGGAGGACTGGGAAGAATGAAGGAAGGGCAAACTGTGCTCAGGATGTAATGTATGAGAGAAGAATATAAAACAAAAGAAAACAAATAGGCAAATTTAAAAAAAGAAAAAGTACAGTAAACACAGACAAAGCAAATCCCATAAAAACACAAAATTGGAAGCTATAATATACAAGCAAAAGACCAGTAGGATTTTTAAAGCCCAAACAAAGCAATGTATGAAAGAATAAATCTATAAATATACCATTGCATTCATTTTATATAGTTCATTTACTGCTAGGCATATAGCCTGCCTCAACTGTGAGACCCCATTGAAGAAAACTAACTTTTCCTTTGCAAACAGATGTCAACTGGAAACAGCTTCTTGGTTAGGGAAGGGAGCTTGTGTCTACTTCTCCTTCTCAGTGCTGGGACCCCATCTGGGCTGGTACTCAATCTGGCTTTAACCTATATAGGTCCTGTGCATGCTGTCACAGTCTCTGTAGGTTCCTATGTGTGTGAGTCCTGCTGTGTCTGCAAGACACTATTTCCTTGGTTTCATTCACCCCTTCTGGCTTTTACAGTCTCTCCACCTCCTCTTCTGCATAGGTCCCTGTGTCCTGAGGCAAAGAGATTTGATGAAAACATCCCTTTTAGTACTGAGTGTTCCAAAGTCTTGCACCCTCGGCACACTTTCCAGCTGTGGGTCTCTGTAGTTCCCATCTACTGCAAGAAGAAGCTCCTCTGATGAGGACTGAGTGGGGCACTGATCTATGTGCACAGCAAAATGCCTTTTTATTGCTATGTTCCTCTAGCAGAGCAATAGTATGTGAATTTCCCCGAGGCTCGTTGGCTGTCCAGCCTCAGGCTCACGGTCACTGAAGCAGTCTCTGGCACTGGTTCCATCTCCTGTAGTGAACCTTAAATCCAATCAGAGAATGGCTGGTTACTCCTACAGCCTTTGTGCTACTCTTGTACCATGAAGGCAGGCAACTGTTGTAGATCTCAGGGTTTATAACAGGGTTGGTGGTTAACATCCTTCTTCTAGAAGAATGCAGAAAACCTTCCAGTGCTAGGAACACTAGTCAGTAGGGACAAAGACTAGTTAGACAGCAGCTCGACTTCTCCATGTTCAATGGGATGTGTAATTATTGTTTTCAGCAATAAGGCCTGGCCATAAGGGTGTAGAGATAATCAGTAGCTTTGTCAGTAGCCTGAGTTGTTTCCATGGGACCCCTTTGGCCAACAACTCAATTAGATGTAACCCATTCCTGGCACTAGAAGTTTTATTTGGTGGCAAAAGATGTCTAGTTAGGGCATTGCCTCTCCAATTATTTGGTGACCCCATTTAGATTTCTTAACACACACACACACACACACACACACACACACACACACGTGTAAATATATGTATGTGTATATGTACATATATATGTGTGTATACATATCTATGTATATATGTGTTAGGAAGATTCTACAGTAATGTTTCTGTGTGACTCTTCAAATGGCCCTAGTGTTAGTTGTCCCTCTTTGTATTCCCTCTTTTATCCTCCTCTCCCCTCCCCCTCACCATTTAATCCTCCCACTCCAGTCTTTTTCCATTTTTCATAACTATATATTTGATTTCTTCTTCTTTGGAATGTCCTTCCCTCCCCACTAGTACTTTACTCTATGCCTAACCTCTGTAGTGATCCAGATTGTAGTATGTTTATCAAAGGCTTAAAAGCTAACGTCCACATATAAGAGAATGCAAACAGTATTTGCCTTTGGGGGTTCTAGGTTACATCACTGTGGTGGTTTGAACAAGAATGGTCCCCATAGACTCATATATTCGCATGCTTAGTCACCAGGGAGTGGAACTCTTTGAAGGGATTAGAAGGATTAGGAAGTGTGCGGCCTTGGGAAGTGTGTCACTGGGCAATGGGCTTTCAAGTTTCAAAAACTATGCCAGGCCCAGTCTTTCCCTCTCTCTCCCTGCTGCCTGCAGACCAGGATATAGAACTCTTAGCTACTTCTCTAGTACCGTGTCTGCCTGCATGCCACCACATTCCCTACCATGATCACAATGGACTAAGTCTCTGAAACAGTAAGTAAGCCCCCAATTAAATGCTTTCTTTTCTGAGAGTTGCCTTGATCATGGTGTTTCTTCACAGCAATAGAACAGTGACTAAGACATTCACTAAATGTAGTTTCTTTCTAGCCCCATCCATTTAACTGTGAATTTCATAATTTCATTTTTAACAGCTGAGTAATATTTCATTATTTAGATGTACTTCCAGTCATCTGTTGATGGGCGTCTAGGATGTTTCCAATTTCTGGCTACTATGAGTTGAACAGAAATGAGAATGGATGATTAAGTGTCTCTGTAGTAGGGTGAAGAGTCTTTTGGGTGTATGTCCAAGAGTGGTATATCTAGATTTTGAGATATATTTATTTCCAGATTCCTGAGGAGCCATCATACTGATCTCCATAGGGGTTGTACAAGTTTGCAGGCCCACCAACAATGGATAAGTGTTCCCCTTTCCCTACATCCTTACCAACATGAGTTGTCATTTGTTTTATTGATCTTGGATATTCTGATTGGTATAAGATAAAATATCAAAAGAGTTTTTATTTGAATTTCCATGATAACTAAGGATGTTGAATATTTCTTTAAGTGTTTCTCGGATATTTGTGTTTCACCTTTAAGAACTCTCTGTTTAGTTCTGCATTCTATTTTTTAATTGGGTTATTTGAGGAGGTGTCTATCAAGGTACAAGAAGCACACATAACACCAAATAGACAGTACCAGAGAAGAAGTTCCCCATAACATGTAATAATCAAAATACTAAATGTACAGAACAAAGAAAGAATATTAAAAGCTGCAAGGGAAAAAGACCAAGTAATACATGAAGGCATGCCCATTAGAATAATACCTGACTTCTCAATGGAGACTCTAACAGCCAGAAGGGCCTGGGCAGATTTCTACAAACTATAAGAGACCACAGATACCATCCCAAACTACTACACCCCACAAAACTATAATCACAATAGACAAAGAAAGAAAAACATTCCATGATAAAAACCAAGTTTAAATAGTATCTATCTACAAACACCGTTCTACAGAGACACAAGAAGGAAAACTTCGGTCTAAAGAGATTTATTACACCTAAGAAAACGCAAGTAAGAAATAATCCCAAACCAGTAAATCAAAAATTGGAGGAATATGCACCATAACAGCAAAATAATGGAACTAATAATCACTGCTCATTGATAACTCTCAATATTAATGGTCTTAATTCTCCAATTAAAAAAAACCATGGAATAATGGATTGAATTAAAAAGCAGAATCCATCTTTCTACTGCATCGAAGAAACACACATTACCATTAAGAATAGACATCACCTCAGGTTAACATGATAGAAAAAATAATCCAATCAAATAGACCCAAGAAGGAAGCAGGTATAGCTATTTTCAGATATGACAAAAACCACTTCGAATCAAGACAATTCTGAAGAGATAAGGAAAAACACTATATACTCATCAAAGGAAAAATCTACCAAGAGGATATTGCAATTCTAAACATTTGTGTGTCAAACACAAAAGCACCCAAGTTCATAAAAGAAAACAATTCTTCTGTATGTGTCCTCTTGCATAAATATAAAAATTATATCTATCTACAAAATTTTATTTTCAATTTCAGTGTCTGAAATGGTAGTGAGACCAGAAACCAACTTCTAATTTACATGAGGCCCATACCCTAATTTAAAAGAATTTATAATATTAATTTAGCATATTTATATTTTAAATTTTTATGTCTATATTAAAATAATTATAAATATTTCCCAATTATATTTAATTCTACTATTAAAATAAAATTTAAGAGGGGGAAAAAAAAGAAAAAAATTCCTTCATGGAAGCTGTAGTGTGACACAGTGAGTCACACAGTAAACCCTTTTCCATATATCTTTATGTGCAAGTGTTCATTGCAATGAGTCACTGGTCAGGTTCCAGGCATCTGGTTTCTGCTACACTATGGATGCTGGGCCCTCACTGAGGCTCCCCTTGGATATCCTGTTGTTGCCCTGTGTCATGGAGATCCTGCAGCTTTGGATCTGCAGGATCAGCCCCTTCACATGCTCCAGCAGATCACAGATGGGGTGGATATTGGGGTGGGCCAACACATAACCCTGGTTCTTGGCCTGAGTAGTTTAGGGGCTAGTCAGCTTGCCAGTTCTCCCATGATTTTACCACCAAGGTGAGCTCTCCAGCATTGTCCTGGCTAGTTCACCCCTTGCAGTGATGAGCAAGGGGTGGGGCCAGTTCTCCTGTCTTGCCCAAATGGCTATTTTTGCCAAGGAGAAGATAAACTCCATATGCAGTGTCTTCGACACCCATCCTCCTCTTTGAAGTAACTGGTGCTGCCAGGAGCAGACCTGTCTCATTGTCCAGAAAAGTCTAAGCTCTTAAAACATTTTAAATTCCATATTCTATAGGTCTTTGAAATGTTTAAAGATTACCTACCTAATTGAAATATACCTATGTATACCCAGAAAACTTAACTAACATGACTATAAGTTTGACTATCATAGAAAACTAATTATTAATCGCTATTTCTTAATTATCCATTACAATTTAAATGAGTTACATAAACATAATACCTTAAACGAGAGTAGAAATATATATACAGTATACCAAAATTAACTTTAAATTTGTAATAAACTAAAATCTATAGCAACATAAAGCATTTTAAACAAGTTGCTCTATAAAAGTAACCTACACTTTCAATAACCTACACTTTCATCCTATCATATCTATACTCTCCTGCTTTCATGTCCTCAGGGTTGGCTCTTCTCCACCTACACCATCAGGACCAGCTCTACCATATTGCCCAGGTGAGGTTCAGGGGCCACTTTCTTGAATGAGGCAGCTGATGAGGAGCAGGGACAGCTCTCCCGCTCTTATGACCTCAGAGGCAGCTCTCCTACCTGCCACAGGTGATGTGTGTAGAGGGGAGATGCCTTCCACCAGCCCCCCTCACCATATGGCAGATGAGGGGCAGGGCCAGATCTCCCATGCTCATATTCTCAGAGCCTATTCACCAGGACCCCTGTCAACAGGGTCAGCTCTACTGTGCTGCCCAGGTGAGGCACAGGGTCCACTTTCCCAAGTGCTGCAGCTGATAAGGGGGAGGGCCAGCTCTCTCACCCAGGGGCATGAAGGAGAGCATCTTTCCCTTTCCCTCACCACCACATGGCATTCTCACACCCTCAGGGCCAGCTCACCCACACCTCTGCCAACAGGGTCAGCTCTATTATGCTGCTCAGGCAAGAAGCAGGATCTGCTTTCCTGAGTGCTGAAGCTGGTAAGGGGGAGGGTAAGCTCCCTCGTCTGTTGCAGGAGGTGAGGGGCTGGGGTAAGGGAAGGGCATCTCTCCCCTACCCATACGGCGGCACAGCAGACAAGTAGTGGAGACAACTCTCCCAAGCTCACAACTTTGTCTACCAGAGCCACTCTCCCGAGGGCTGCAGCTGGTAAGGGGAAGGGACATCTCTCCCGATCTAATAACCCCAGAGCCAGCTCTCCCACCTGCCATAGGTGGAAAGAGGTAGGCAGAGAGAGAGGGCATCTCTCCCCTACCCACATCACCACATGGCAGGGCGGGGACAGATCTCCCACACTCACGTTCTTGGGATGGCTCATGCACCCCCTTCAGTAGGGTCAGCTCTGCTGTGCTGCCCAGGTGAAGTGCAGGGTTGGCTTTCCCGAGGGTTGCAGCTGGTAAAGGGGAGAGTCAACTCCCTTGCCAGCTGGAGGTGGTAGAGATGTGGAAGGAGGGCATCTTTCCTTCCCCCCACCACCACATCACAGAGGAGGAAGGCAATACCAGCTGTGCCCCTCTCACCCCTCAGGGCTGGCTACTGGCACCCGTCTAGAGGGTCAGCTCTAGTGTGCTACTGAGGGGAGGTGCAGGGCCTGTTCTCCTGAGTGCTGCAGCCAGTGAAGGGTGGGGCCAACTCTATGGCATACAGCCCTATCCTCTCTGCCTTCGGTGGTATCAGGAGCCGTGGACATCAGCACAGACTGTGGCTGCATCAGGATGGTGAACCCAGTCACAGGCCCCAGCAGCAGCTAGGCTCAGACATCACCATGGCCCTGGATGGCAATCGAGTCAGCTGCTCACCACAGCCAGCTCCTCACTGCATTAATGTTAAAAACAGATGATGTACCAGGCTCTGCTGACTCCCCATGAGCGGCCTTGCCTTGGAGGAGGTGGGAATAGGGAGCGGTTTGGGGGGGAAGGCTGGGGAGTGGAAGGAGGGAGGAGAGGGGGATCTGTGGTTGGTATGTAAAATGAATAGAAATTTTCATAATTTAAAAAAAAAGAAAGTAACCCACATTATCCTATTTACATACTTATTACAATTTTGATATCAAAGTTATATTAGCCTTAAAAATATTCAAAAGCTCCCCCTTATGCCTGTTAGATACTACAAAACCTAATTTTTGACCTGTTTTCATGGGGGGGAATGTCTTTTTTAATTGTAGTATAATAATGTTCTTAATTATTAATTTTTTTTACTTTGCACAGCCCAGAACGCATTTTCTATCCTCTAATTTTAGCCCTTTCCTATCAGTGTAGGTGACTCACATTTAGTTATTTCATAACTGGATTTTAAAAAATCTTCAACCAAGATTGCAACTAAACTGGTATATTTATGCTTGTTATATTAAAATATTTCCTTTTATTGCCAACCCATGACTTTGAAATTTCTATTAAACAAGCTTTTGATTAAGTTCCTCTCTTATCCTTTTCCAACTTAATTATGTTTTATTCTTCAAATTGTTTTGAAAGCGTCAGCTACAATTATTTTTAATGATTGCATTTAAGTTTTAAATTATATTAGGCTTAGTTTTATGTATGGTCAACTTAACAAATTACAAAATCAATATTTCTTTATTCTTCCCAAACAAACAACTACAAATATTTTTGTTCTTATTTTTTTTTCAATCTTACATGCTATTTTTGCCCATTATTTAAACTCCACCTTAATTTTTAAGCCAAGCCCTCGATTTATTTTTATTAGTCTCCTGTTTTATATGATTAATTACATAATTATGATTACATCTCTTCATATTTTTCCAAATGCTTGGGTCACCGCTGCCTCTCACCCAGGTTTAATTTTCTTCTTGATGAAGCACACACTGTAAGTCTTGTGGGGAGTGCAGGGAATGGAAGACTCCATCTTGATTTTTAGTTTATTGTGTGTATGGACGCTGTGTTTGCATGTATGTCTGTGCGCCTCTGCCAACAGGGGCCAGAATAGAGTATTGAATTCGTTGGATTTGGAGTGACAAGACAGCTGTGAGCTGCCTTGTGGGTGCTGGGACTCAAATCTGAGTCCTCAGGAAAAGCAGCCAGTGCTCTTAACTGCTGAGCCATCTCTCCAGCCCTTTATCTTAATTTTGTAAAGGCGTCTTCATTGTGCCCTCATTCTTGAGTGATAGTTCAGCCTGCTAATTCTAGGTTGCACACATTTTCTTCCAGCATTTTATATTATCAGACTAGCTTCAGGTTCCAGTTGTTCACCTTGAACTCTCAGCTCCCTGTTTAACGGTCTCTTCATTTGGTTTCTTATGTAATCTTATTTGCTCTGTTGTTCAAGGTTTTGTTATAATATGTCTGCTTGCAGTTATTTGTGCTGTATTTATTTTATCTTGTATTCATGTGCTTCCAAATCATGCCCTTGCAATGATACAAGAAATGCTCCTCTGCTCTAAGTATTGCTTCTTCATTACTCTTTCTCTTTTTTCCAGAACTCTTATTAGATTTGTGTTGGATCTTCTTATTCTAGCCTCATATTTCTAAATTTCTCTTTAATATTTTCCATTTGGAATTTCTTATCTCAGACATGTAGCTAACTCTATGTGATTTGCCTTCAGCTTCTCAGGAAATGTCCTTTGTAAATGGTATTTGGTGCTACCTAAAATCTTAGAGTCATGGAGGTACTAGTTCCAATATAATTTATATGAGCATTAATCTCTATGTCTATAGACTCTATGAGCTGAGAAGGTAATTCTCTCTTCTGTCACTAGCCTATGTTTAGTAATTCATTAGCCAACACAGATGTACTAGAAAGAAACTCAAACTTAATGGCACTAAGCATACTCCTAAGTCATCCAGTGTTCCTCCTATCCCTAAGACCACATAGTAATGTTGTCTAAGAACTGTATTTGATACATTTGTAATCATGTCTGGTCTCATCATGTATCTCATTCTTTTATTAGTTCAGTGTTTTTTATGTTTTTGTCATTCTTTAAAGAATGCTCACTTTAAAAGAAGATATCATGTATCTCATTCTTTTATTAGTTCAGTGTTTTTTATGTTTTTGTCATTCTTTAAAGAATGCTCACTTTAAAAGACGATATACTTATTTTGTATGCATGAGTATTTTGCCTGCATGTATATCTTGTGCCCACAGAAGCCAGAAGAGGACATTGGATCCCCTAGAACTGTAGCTATAGATGGCTGTGAGCTGCCAAGTAGGTGTTGGGAACTGAATCCAGATCCTCTATAAGAGCAGTAAGTTCTCTTAACCACTGAGCCATCTCTGCAGCCTCAGAATATTCACTTTTTAACAGATTGATTTTGTTATTTATTAATATATGTGCATGTATATACACACAGACAGGAGATGCAAGACGAGGCTAAACCACATGGAGCTGGTGTTACAAGCAGTTAGCTATGAGCAGCTATATGGATGCTTGCTGCTGCACTCAGGTCCTCTAAATAACAGTAAACACTCTTAACCACTGGGCCATCCCTCCAGCTCCCATTGATGTGTTTTGAAATGTTCTTACTTATCATTACCACTGAGACTTTCTATTATCTGGAACTTTCAGAAGTTTGTTCTGTTTATCATTCCAGGTGGCTCTCAAGAAACATTATTTCCACTGGGTGGTGTTGGCAGCGCACACCTTTAATCCCAGCACTTGGGAGGCAGAGCCAGGAGGATCTTTGTGAGTTCGAGGCCAGCCTGGTCTACAGAGTAAGACCCAGGACAGGCGCCAAAACTACACAGAGAAACACTGTCTCGAAAAACCAAAAAAAAAAAAAAAAAAAGAAAAAAGAAAAGAAAAGAAACATTATTTCCTGTTGTGTTTTATAGTCTGGGGTTGTGAATTTATCTTCAAGAAGATTTGGTCCATGGAAATATTCTGCTACAAATGTAAAGGTATACTCCTCTAAAGTAGCTTTAAGATTGTTTCAGTTTAATATGTAAAACATACCATCAGCTCACAGCAATTTTTATTTAATTTATTGGCTAGAGGGGCTCAAATCATATGGATGTTATAATAGCAATCTTTGGGCCCCAGGTCCTTTGAGATCTTTCTTTCTTTCTTTCTTTCTTTCTTTCTTTCTTTCTTTCTTTCTTTCTTTCTTCTCTTCACTCACAAGCAGGAAATTTTCCTTATCATCCCCTTCTGTTGGTGTATAGAACATTTTTTAATTTGTTTTTTTCATCAAATGCATAAGCTTTCAAAGCCCAGGCTTTATAGGAGAGTTTTCTGAAGGACCGACCCATATGTCCTTTCCTTTATAGGCATTAGAGCTGCTTGCCCCAACCTCCAGGGAAGGTTGTACAGCAGCTAAGCCCTACACTTCTTTGATTTAAAGTTCCATTGTTACCTCTGGGACCTAAAAGTGCCCATTTCTATAAACATAGCTAAGCATTTCTAAGACATTTTATCTAGCATACAAAGAATTTCAGATTGTTTCCTTTGCCAGGATTGCTGCTACCAGAACTTCTCAATTTTATTTCCTATGTACAATTCTCTTTATACACTAATATTATAATCTTAGTAAGTTATGTAATTATAATAAATTTAATTGAAGTAGGCTGATCTAGTAATACACACACATCTGACTCATTGTAGGAACACAATGCAACTGGTGTGTGTCCTACTAGCCAAGTGTGTATTATAGACTGTACACATCAGATTTCACAGAAATAGTAGAGAACACTGTAAATCCAACAAGGAGGTTAAATGGAAATTAATAAGAAGAGTATCTGTGAGAGCTTTTAGGAACTAGAGTATAAATTATTGAGGAATGAATCTAGAGAAATGTCTTAGACTCATGCTCTGAAAACACTAAGTCCTTCTGAGAAATTTGTTCTTAATCTTCAGAAAATGATGGGGGAGAGTATACCAAAGTATGAATGTGAAGAGAAGAAGCATGTGCAGTTTTGTGTGTAGCTCTTGGGGCATGCAGACATTCACACTACTACTATAGTATCTGTGAAGGCTCCTGACACAAGCTACAAGTTAGCGTAGAAGGATGAATGTCCTAACATTTATGACTGTAAGATCCTCAAGGTTATAGAAGATATTCTTGAATGGACTACTCATCCCATTTTTTTTGGCTATTGTACTTTGGTGAGCATTTCCACCATTTGTTGGACCCCAGTTACACCCTTTTCAGAGAGGTCTGACTCAGCAATTGTAATGTGGTGTAAGGGAAAATCTTCCTACAAATTGATCTGTTCTCTATGTATCACACTCCTGGCAATAGGGCCACCTGCCTCTGTTTATCATTGTGCTTTCTTTAGAGTTCTTCTTACCACTTCATTATGATCTAAGCATAAAGTACCCCCTACCAGCTCCTATGTTTCAAAACATGGTCCTCATCTGGTGGCACTATTATAGGAAGTGATGGAGCCTTTGGAGGTAGAGTCTGCCTGAAGGAAGTGAATCACTGAAGGGTGCTGGAGTTATAACAAGGAACCACTTCTAGCCTGATTTCTCACTCTGTTTTCTGATCTGCCAAGATGTCAACAAGCAGCTTCACACTTCTGCTGCCTCAGCCTCAAATCACTCCTGCTGCTGTGCCTTTTCTTCATGAGGGACTTTACCCTCAGACTATGAGCCAAAATAATTCTTTCTGGTTGTGGTGGTTTGAAAGAAAATCATCACCAAAGGGAGTGGCACTATTGGGAAGTGTGGCTTTACTGGAGTAAGTGTGGCCTTCTTGGAGGAAGTGTGTCACTGTAAGGGTAGGCTTTGAGTCTCACAGATGCTCAAGCTATGCCCAGTGTCTCAGACTACTTCCTATTGCCTATAAGTCAGATATAAGGACTCTCAGCTCCAGCACCATATCTGCCTACACTCTGCCATACCCCACCATGAGGATAATGAGCTAAATCTCTGAAACTGTAAGCAAGCTACCATCTCAATTAAATGTTTTCCTTTGTAAGAGTTGCCATGGTCATGGTGTCTCTTCACAGTAGTCCTTAATTTACTCTGTATGAGTTATTTGATCACAGCAATGAGAAGAATAATTAATACACCCTTGGTGTTATCCATTCATAGTTAATTATTTGTTTTATTTATGCACATGTGTGCACCTGCGTGTGCGTGCATGTGTGTGTGTACACATGTGCTCATGTGGAGACCAAAGGACCACCTTAGGTGTTTTTCCACAGGCACTGTCCACCTTCCCTTAAAAACACAGGGACCCTCATTGGGATCTAAGACTTGTCACTTGAGCTAGGCTGGCTAGTCAACAAGCCCCAAGGTTCTGCTTGCCTCTGCCTCTTCAGCTCTTGGATTGTGAGCACATACCACCATATCTATCCCTTCTCACGTGAGTTCTGGTAATCAAACTCAGCACTTCAGTTACTAAGTTACCTCCACAACCTCTAATAGCTAATAGCACTCTACAGTAAGTGTTCTCTAGTCTATTAACTATATTAGTTTCATTACTAACCTAGGCTCTGATTCACAAGGTAAAACTTGAGGATAACTGCCCTAGACCACAAAATTATTCCAGTTTCCAGTTGAATAAATGACTCTAATGCTATATAAATATCTGTCCTGGGAATGCTCCACTAAAGTAACTGTTCCCTTAGAGAAATTCTGACATGAAATTATGTATTGTGTACTTGTATGGCTACAGACATAATCATTCCACATGTGCTGACATTTCTCTAACCATAAAGCCTACAAGACACTGATCTAATTGGATAAAGAGCAAAATCACTTTAATTCAAAGCAAGACTAATCTCCTGTGGAATTATGAGGTAATATTCAGAATTACAGTTCATAGTTGTTTGGAATGGTTTATAATTATTCAGTTATAGAATTCTATTTTAGTTATGGAGTGAGTACAAAGGTCAGGACGTGGAAAAATATTTTAAGCACAAGATTTCCCATAATATATGTTATACCCGTATTACAGTGAGATAAATATTGCTCACAGAAATTTAACCTCAATTTGCTTACTGAATTAAAATAAAAACATCCATTTAAAGTGATGTATCGGTGCTGAAGTCAATACTGCTTCCCTAAATACATTTCTTCCACAGGACTGGTCTGTTGAGATGGGCAGCCCAGAAAGGGCAGCCCTGACTGGATGCTGGAGCTAATCATCTTCAAACTGGCATATTTTTTTTCTCCTTTGATTTTTTGAGACAGAGTTTCTCTGTGGAACCCTAGCTGTTCTGGAACTCACTCTGTAGACCAGGCTGGCCTCGAACTCACAGAGATCCACCTGGCTCTGCCTCTCAAGTGCTGGGATTAAAGGCGTGCGCCGCCGCCACCACCACCCAGCCTGGTATCTTCTCCTTTAAAGTGGACTGTAATTTTATGGATCTAAATTTTCACAGAGAATTCTGTGGATCCTTCATCTCTAAAAGAGAGTCAACTTTTAAAATTATTCTTGCTACCAAGTCTTGAATGATTTGATATATTTGAAAGAACATTCTTATCAACAGACTCATCAAACACAAAAATAACAAAGGTATTCCCATCTTTAAGATATTTTTTGACAATACTGACATTTATGTGAATTTTTTTTAGGCTTGACATTATTCTGCATGAGAAAAATGACTAAAAAATGAGGCCAAGCCTGAGGCAGAACCACAGCTAGTTACTCAGAAGACTGGGCACTCCTGTGCATCTATCTGCGTTAGGCCAAAACACCGCTTCCTCCAGTCTTCTTGGAATGTAAATCTGGGCCAAAAACTAAAATGGCTCCTGAGTCCAGCTTTTAAATCTGAGTTTCCTCAGTGCTTTGCTGATGAATCATTGCAGATCTTAGCCTTTGGTTTTTCCAGGGGCACATATGAAGAATCCATTTTGTTTGTCAATTCACAGAATCTCTGACATCGTTCTCTACAATATTTACCTTCTTCTGGCTAACACAAACTCAGAAAAGAAAAAAAAACCTGTATGCTTTCCCTCAGATATGAATCCCAGTCTATAACATATACATGCATTTATGCACACAGCTGTAAAGGTTGGTAAACAATATACCGTTTAGAAAGGAGACAGAGGGAGTATAGTGGGTGATGAGGAAGTTTGGAATGCAGGCAAAAAGGACTCATGAGTTACCAAAGATGAGATAAAGCTAATTTTTTTCTAGTTTCAACTCTGTCGTAGTTTTTTTTTTTTCTTTTGTTTCTGTTGTGGTGGATAAATGGATAAAAATGAAACAGGTAGTATAGTGTCTAGTTTTATGTCAACTTAACACAAGCTAGAGGAGGGAACTTCAACTGAGAAAATGCCTCCATAAGATTGAGCTGTAGGCAAGCCTGTTGGGCATTTTGTTAATTAGTGGTTGATGTGAGATAACCAGCCCACTGTGCATGGGGTCATCCCTGGGTTGGTGGTCCTGGGTAGTCTGAGCAAGGCATGAGGAACAAGCCAGTAAGCAACACCCCTTCATGACCTCTGCATCAGTTCCTGCCTCCAGGTTCCTGCCTGGTTTGAGTTCATCTCTTGGCTTCCCTCAGTGGACTGTGACTCAGGATATGTAATCCAAATAAACCCTTTGCTCTCCAAGTGGCTTTGGTCATGGTGTTTCATCACAGCACTAGTAACCCTAACTAAGACAGATGGTGAAAGTGTAAAACCTAGGTAAAGCTTCATCATTTCAGAATGTCTGCCCTATGTACGAGTTCACTGAGATGTATAGAATTTGGGACTGGGCAACTCTTTGAGTAGCTTCTATAGACTAGTTTTGTGTTGTTTTTACTTATGTGTTAATTAGAATAATAATTTTGATAGAATTTTATAATTTTATACACATCTATTTAACTGGGAAACTATAGGTAAAAATATGCAACTCATAGCCTCAAAATGAAAACCTTAGTTCTAGTTGTTTCCTTATGAAAAGTGTTCCAGAAATTTATGATTGTATCTTATCTGGAAAGGCAAAGATATGTAATAATATGTTTCAATGGATTTTTAAAAATCTAGTAATGAAACAAAACTTAATGATCTTGTGTTGGTCATTTCTGCCTGTCAGAATGTTCTAATGAATCTAATTTTTCTTGGTCCCTCTGAACCTGTGAGCATCAAATATTAAGTACATACTAATCCCAGAGACTTAAAAGACAATTTCTGATTCAGTAAGTCTGTGGTATATTCCCGTAAATCTGCATTATGTAACAATGTCACATATGAACACTGTGCAGGCCCTTAGGAAAATATATGAGCAAAAATGATAGCCAATGTCTAGGTCATTTGCATAAGGTTTTAGGTAACTTGGGAATGCCTTGATCCCTTGGTCTGAGCAGGCATTCTTCTTTTAAAGGTGAGAATTAAGGAGCTGTCATCTGAGCTAAAAGAAGTGCCTTGCCAGTGTTATTAGACAAGATTGCTCATCTAGAACTATCATAATAGCACTACATGCCAAACAGTCTAAACAACAGACTTGCTGCCTCATGTTTCCTGATATTTGAAGTCCAGAATCAAGGTATTGGTGGGGTGGTTTGCTCTGAAGTTGGAAAGGAGACTGTCACAGACTACCTTCTGAGTACTCACACCTCTTGGCACTCATTACCTTACATTACCTGACCGTTGCCTCTGTCTGTCTTCACTGAGTTCTCCTGTAGGTGATATGTAGGCCCAAATCTCCCATTTATAAAGATATCACATATAGTCATACATCATCAGATTAAAGATAACCTACTCTACTATGACTTCATTCTAGCTTAACTTATAAGAACTATAAAGACCCTGTTTCCAAATAAGCTCCTAGTTTGATGAACAGGAAATTAGGACTTTAACATATGATAGGTTTTTTAACATGAAGTTTTGAAGGAAAAATTTATACTGTGTAATGATTGGTTGGATAATGTCAGTCCCAGGAGAAGCTGTTCTCCAGGCCTCTGAGGACTGTTGGCGAGACTCCTGCTCAACAGAGAACTTAGGAAGAGAAGGACTTGGAGATCCCTAGCAATCAAATGTTTAATTACTGTGACCTGGGAAGGTGCTTTTGAAACATAAATAATGGAAAGGACAAGCTATGAAGAGAGGACAAAGGGTCTTCTGAATCAGACCCACAGATTAGTAGTGTTTCTAGAAAGTTCATGTAGATTAACAAAAATCTCTTAGAGACAAAACTGCCACCAGTATGAGGTGGCCCACGAGGGAGAAACCATCTTAACAAAGTCCTAAGGTGTTTGAAGAGGTTGGTGGATCAATGAGATTCAGGCTCTGTCTAATTCTTTGTAACAAAATCCAACTGATACATTAAAAAATAGAATAAAAAGAGAGAGATTTGACAAAGTAATCTCTCCACCTTAATTTAGGGAACAAGAGATCAAACCTCAGAAGAGGCATACATGCCCTTCTTTAGAAGAGGGCCAAAACTCTGCTAAGTTCATGGTCTGACACTAACTTGGGCAAACCATTTCATCTCTCTGAGCTTTACTGTCCTTATTTAAAATAAAACGCATCCTTTACAGGGTAACTTAACTGATTAAAAGAGATAACGGGTGCGAAAGTACCTCTCAATTCTAAGAGATGGTTCTATAAATCCCTGAGTACAGTGATCAAATCCCGTCCCTTCTTAAATCTGTAGAATCCAGCCCAAAGGATTAAATACTCAGCAATTAGTTGTTGAATGAATAGTTTTATTTTGCTCTTTGAGTGCATTCATAAAACTGACCTCTCTGTGCCCACCAGGTCCCACACAGCTCAGACTCTATGCATTAGCAGGAGCTAACATTGAACTTCTGATCCTCCCGCCTCCATCTCCTGAGTTTTGGAATTACAGGTGTGTACCCCTGCTCCTGCTTTACACAGTACTAAATACTAAATCCAAGGATTCAAGCACTCTATCCAGCTGAGCTACGTCCCCAGCAAAAGGTTGACTTCTTAAGGCCTTGAAAAAAAGAAGAGTTCAGGGAAGGAGATGGCTCAGTTGGGAGAGTGCTTGTTGTTAGAGCATGAGGACCTCAGTTTCCCCCTAAAAATATGTGTATGGTGGTATGCATCTGCAACCAGCTGAGGCTGGAGACAGGCAGATGCCTGAGCTTGCTTGTTAGTCATTCTAGATGAATCAGTGAGCTCTAAGTCCAGTGAGAGACTCTGTCTCAGCAATTAAGGTAAAAACGCATCATGGAAGACGCTTGATGTCAACCTCAGGCTTCTACACACATACACACACACACACACACACACACACACACACACACACACACACACACATCTGCACAAACAAACAAGCAAAATGAGACTTCCATTTATCCTAACTTGTTACAACCTGACAATCTCAGAATCATAAATTCTGAAGACAGATCTGAACAATTCCAAAGCAACCATCTTTATGTGGCTGTTGCTTGTACTCTACACAGCTGAGAAGATCGCACCCCCCCCAACCCCCCTGGCAAAACTAACCAGAGTTCTCTGACATCAGCACCACAGAATCTGGGGAAGTCTCTTTTAGTACTGCCTGCCTGCACATCTGCTACACTCCTCCAGGAATGAGCAAATTAACTCAGAAAACAAATCCAAATCAGCCATCAAGAATCTTCAGCAGCGATTATTCTGCAGTCTGTGGCCATATGGGAGAACTTTGTACATGTCATTATGGCTGAGTGTTATGAGTGCATATTGGAATCTCTGACCTGGGGCTTCTCTTTCCACCTGGTGACTCACTATTTTTCTTAGTACCAACTGCACTGTCCCTTGTATATTGATTGATATGTTCACATAAAATCTTTTTAATACCCAGTCAATGGTTAGGGGCCGATTTCAGTACAAACAGGAGAAACCAGCTTGGCCTAGTTGTTAAAAACATATACATGTGTAGTGTGTTTCACAGGGTCACTCTAAGCCACAGGAGCTGGCCTTTAAAGTACAGATGATGTTCAACACGGAGAATCTGGGGCATTGGTCTTTAAGGAAACGTGACAACAGCACTTTCTCCTAACAAGTGATGTTTAGGAAGAAGATCATTAGAGCCTGAAGGGATGTACTTTACAGCATTTAAATAAACCTTAGTTATTGGACCCTACAGAGCATAAGTGGTCATCATTTTTTATTTGCTCAAAAGGGTTTGCAATTATTCCTGCTGGGAGATTTATCTATCTGCATCTTCAGTCAGTTTGAGAATTTTATGCCTTTAATCTTGCCATAATACCATGATTAATTGACTGGTTGAAGGGTTCAAAAATCAATAAACTCAGCATTTGTTATTATGTATTATTTAACTGGCCCCAGTGTACTGCCTGGCATTCAGAGGCTAAAGAAAACATAGTCCATCCCCACAGTGTCTTAAAGAACTGATTATACCAGGAAAACAAAGCAAACCTTTTTTTATTATTCCACTAAAATGCCCAGGGCACAAAAACAACCAGGATGCACCTGTGTTTATAGTATCCATATTTAAACAAGTTACAGAGGTATGAGTTGTTTCTTCTTAATTTAGATTTTGGTGTCTGTGTTTTTATGTGAATCCACATTACATTTGTACTCTCATCTAAAATGAAAGCTCCCACTTTGCTTATTCCTCATGTTGTAAAATTATTCTGCTTGGGCTTTGCTCAGGAAATATCCAGACTCACAAAGGAATGAAGGACAAAATTAATCTCAGTTCAAAAGACTAAGAAATGTATAAGTTGGGGGCATTGGCTATGTCTTGGAAACTCATGTGTTTTACTTTAATGATACCTAAGTCCTTCGGTCTGAATGAACAAAACACTTCTTCACTAGGTGGATCTAACAACCACAGAGACCGGGTCAATGATCCCAAGAGAATATAACTACATCATGCCCAGTTGGCTATCAGGCCTCTGGGCAGGGTGAATACTACCCAATTTACCAAATTTGGGGATTTTTGGTGAATAAATGAGTTACCAAATAGATGGTATAATTCTTAAATCATGAATTTTAAAATAAATTATCACTGAAACATGTACCTTAACTAGAGTGACTTGCTTTGTGAGTAATGTCCCACTGCCACCCAATGACAAAATGGCAGCATGATTACATGATTACATGGCAGCTATTTTACATTTCACACATGATTAAGTATAGAGACAGTACAGTGGGTTTCACCCAAGACTACTAAAATAAAGTCTACATTAGCGCTAAGATACAAAAATCCTCCCTTGGGACACTGCCTCTTTCCAGACCACATTTCTAACTGTAAACTGTCAAATTATACAAAAATGCTGTTATACAAACATGCTATCCTCACTTGAAGCTCCAGGACAGATGTTTGCATAATACAAAAATGGAATTCATCTTCAAAGACCCAATAAAAAGCCAGAGGTGTAAAGATGCTCTAAGCTAAGATTGATTATATGTTCTAAGAGCACTGGCTGAAGTAACTAATGGAAGCAGATGCAGAGATCCACAGCCAAACACCAGACTGAGCTCCAGGAGTCCAGTCGAAGAGAGAGAAGAGGGATTCTATGAGGAAAGGGGCATCAAGATCATGATGGGGAAACCTACAGAGACAACCAAACCAAACTAATGGGAACTCATGAAATTTAGACCAACACCTGTGGAACCTGCATGGGACTAGACTAGGCCCTCTGCATAGTGAGACAGTTGTGTAGCTTGATCTGCTTAAGAGGGCCCCTGGTGGTAGGATCAGAACCCATCCCTGGTTCATGACCAGGCCTTTTGGAGCTCACTTCTATGATCAGACACCTCACACAGCCCTGGGGCTGGGGGGGGGGGGGGGGGCTGGACCTGCCTCTACTACATGGGAGGCCTTACCTTCTTATAGGAGGGAATGCGGGTAGGTTGGGAGGGGGAGGCTGAAGGGGCAGGAGGAGGGAAGAGGGGGATCTTTGGTAAGTAAAATGAATAAAAAATAGTTTCTTAATTAAAAAACAAAAGAGCACTGGCTGAGTAAAGTATGCAACCACTCAGCCTGCTGCTGTGTCTGTGGAACCTGATGAGAGGCAAACACAGGGCCACATGGCCTGCATGACAAGAGAGACAGCAATGGTTGGACAGATGTTCTTTTCCTTCCCATTTGCATGGTTAAGACATATGGCAGCAAGGAAGGATGAAGTCACCTCCTAAGCAGTGATACGAATGGCCTGCAACACATTTTAAATCATACACTCTACACCTGTCAGGAAGCAATGGTGTTTAAACTTTTGAAAGCAGACACATTAAAGATAACCTAAACTCTGTGTCATATGGTGTTTTTGAGTGTTACTACACACATTTCCTATCCCTGAAGTAAATCACAGTGCTTTGAATAGTCTGAGAGATTCAATAGTTTGATTTGGAGAAGAGGTCTGGTTTCTTTATACATGTTAGACTTGGGAGTATTTCAACACTTGCAATAGCAATATTTGGATGTCAGTAAGATCTAGATTTCAGCACCAAGGGATGATTTGGTACATGAAACATCTGGTGTGTTTGTGAGAGAGGCCCAGATATAAATCTTCAGTATCTGCGTTCCCTCTTGTTAAATTTGGTTTCTGATTTATGTACCTGCCTTTTGGATGGCTAAAGAAAAGCTAACACATATTTTAAAGTTTTCTTTTAGTAAAAATAATATTTAAAAAAAGAAAATAAGTTTGCTTGCCATTTTGAAAGCATGAGCAGCCAGACACAGCTCCAGTGATTCCAACTCAAGCCAGGAATGCAGAGTTTTAGCAAGTGACTTACCGCACACAAGTGAAACCCAAGCCCTTGAAGTGTGGCATGTTGGGAATTCCCAAGAAGTATATAAAACTGGGAGTCAGTTGTCTTAGCTTCGGAAGCAGCACAGATCCATTTATCCTCTCTTTTTGTAGCGTGGCTGACTTCCAGAAAAGAAAACTGCTATGTATGTGGTTTCAAGGCTTCTGCTGTGACGTCAGCACCCCTGGAACACCTTGAAGGAATCTACAGTGTACATTAATGGCAATCATCCTGCTGTGAGGCATGTTGCAATTGGTTTTTATAAAGCCTTCTCTGGCTTTAGAAAAGCTCATAACGTGGATATATTCTGAAGCCAGCATATGAGCAAGGAAGGGGGAAAAGGTTTGAAGTTTTATTCTCATATAAGATGTTCTAAATGGATAAAAGTTCTGAATTGGAACCATACTTCTAAAACAATAAGCTTAAAATTCTGAAAGGGGAGAACAACTACATAAAAGATATCCAAAAAAAAATCTAAGAAAACATTCAACAGTTCTGTAACAGAAACCATAAAGGGAAGGACATAACTGTATCAGACATGTTGAAACTAAGAACCATTAGGTCATCTCTGCTGGTGTCCATGTTCCAGGTTGTCTTATAAACACTGGTAATACAGGTAGCACTCTTGAGCCAAAACAGTCCTAAAAAGAAATTTTGGATAGACCTAAGCAGTCATGGGCTTATGGATGTGATTGTTTTTATATAGGTTTAGCTGTATCTGTAGACAAGGGACAACCCCAAGACCACTCCAGTGCTATGTTTAGAAGGCTCCAGGTAACTTTTTACCAATCACAACCACCACGTCAATTCTGTGCTTTTCATTTTCATGGTCTCCTCTTCAATGATGTCCAGTGTTGTGGTACAGAGATGGATCAGCAGTTAAGCACATGTAATTCTCATTCAGTTCTCAGCACCCCGCATCTACCTCAGACAGCTCACAATCACCCGTAACTCCAGCTCCAGCAGATCCAATGCCTCTGGCCTTCAGGGAAACCTGCACTGACATGCATATACCCACATATGGATGCACATTGTTGAAAATTAAAAAGATCTTTTTTAGAAAAAAAGACATTGAGTGTATGTATCCTTCCTTACTGTGCTCCACAGTGTTCTGAGAGAGCAGACTGCCTAGCGACTTATCTTCCACTTCAGGTTTCTTATGCATGGGTTTTATTCAGTTGAAGTTTTCTACTAGTCCTCATTTCCTTGAGTTTTTTGTTTTTGTTGGTTGGTTAGTTGGTTGGTTGTTGGTTTTATCTTTGTTTATATTGTGAAGGAGTGTTGGATTTTGTCTAATGATTTTTTGGAGTAGGTTGATCTGGTCATATGATTTCTCTTCTTTAATTTGTTTGGTTTAGTACATTATTTAGATTTTTTTAGCAACCCTCTTTTGCTTTAAACAATGAATAATTGAACAAATTTGTATTCAAGGAGTCAAACAAGTAATAAGAGCCACTGTAAGGTTTTCTGACATGGAAGAGACTGGAAACCTTTACTAACACTGTTATCTGTATAACATGATATAACATGAATGAGATCAGGACATAAAAACGTGGAGTTACAAAGACATGAAGGAATATTGCTAGATCTTATTATAAAGACTATTTTAGAGGCTGATGAGACTGCCCAGTGGGTAAGGGTACTTGGTCCCAAGCCTAATAAGCTGAGTTTGATACACAAGATCCACATGGGAGGCTCTCTGATCTACACTCACACACACGATGGTACACATAGGCTGACATTCATAACATACACATGCATGTACACACACATGCACGCACACACACATGCACGCACACACACACACACACAACAGAATAAGTAAATAAATATTTTTTTAATTTTTAAAGAATATTTTAATATTTCCTAAAATACCAAAGCTCCAGAATTCTTTATATGATTATCTTTTCATGTAAAATCCCCAACTTTCTATGCTAGAGTATCAAAACTATAAAGTTGTATTTTTATTTCAAAAATGCAGAAAACAGAACTCTCTTTTCAGCAGGAAATGACCCACTTTGGCAGTGCTACATCACTAATAACTGAGCACCATCACTTCTAAGATTTTAAAATCTTACTGCGTTTACCAGTGAGAAGCATAAATAGGATTATATTTAGGGATGGCTCCACAAAATGGATAAAGTTGAGCCCCAATCTGAGCTTGTTCCCGGATTCAAGTCCCTCCTGCTGAACTAATTTGTAGTGGAATATTCATAGTAGAGTTCAAGGCTGTTAACGTTCTAGGCAAAATTCACATTTCTTTCAGTGAATACTCTCCAGTGGATGTTGATTTCCAAGGCAGGATTTTCAGGTACTGGGCAGACAATGTTTAGCTCAGACTAGCAAGGCTGGTAGCATTTGGGGTCTCTCCTCAAACCTACCATGCCATCGGTTGCCTATTTCAAAGATGCCTGAGATTTTTTTGGATGATTGAATAGCTAATTGTCGCTGTTGTGGAAGAAATGGGCCATGGCAAGTTTATCCTGCTATAGTGTAAACTGAATCTCTCAATGACTCAATCTACAGACGAGCAAAGCAAGGCATGGACAGATGGGCAATGATTACCACAGCTCCCCACATCTGTCTGAAGCGTTACTGTTTTCAAAGGCACTTGTTCACACACTGCATGCCACCATCACAGCGCTCTATTGTGATGGCACAGCTTTGCAGTGCCATCGATTCTAGCGAGTTGCAGTTCATGCCTCAAAATTATGACTGTGTTTAGCATTTCACTTTTTACTTCTCTCTACTGTTGTCCTAGATTTATACAAGTAATATAGGCCAACAGTCAATGTAGGAGGCTGTGGATTTATATTGTTAAAACACAAATTTGCAATTAAATAGAAAAATTTTAAGAGCAGTCTCACACTGAAGCCAGAGAACACTACAGACAGTCTCCTCTTTCCTTGAGGGATCTAGGAGGGGTTGGCAGGGACTAAACCCAAAGCCAAGGGGAGCCATGCTGAGAGGATAGGAATAGGACCCGAACAGATGGAAGGCTGTTACTGTCATCTCATTCACATCATGCTCTCAGCACTGGGGAAGCTGCATCTGTAAAGGAGATACTTTCCCTTTCACGGTTTTACTCATCACACGTTCAATTCTTATCCCATTTTTGCTTTCTCCGCATCGTTCTCACATGTCTACTCTCGGTTCCGCCATGTGATCAAGAGAGTGACAAGCAAGCATGTGCTTTGCAGTTTACAGATTTGTGTGTGTGTGTGTGTGTGTGTGTGTGTGTGTGTGTGAGAGAGAGAGAGAGAGAGAGAGAGAGAGAGAGAGAGAGAGAGAGAGGGCACGTGTGTGTGGGTGGAGGGGGAGTCTTTTGTTTTTAACTTTACAAGTGAGAGGCCAAAAGGCGGGGCATTTCAGTGCTTTGCTGGGGGTGGAGCGTGGCTAGTTTGGATGTGAACAGAGGCGTGAACACTTGAACAGAACCAGACTAATGAGAACTTCGAAGGGCAGCAGGCCTGTGTCCTAAACCCCGTCAAGGGGCGATGGCAGGCCTGAGTCTTAGCCCATAAGAACAAATGACCAGTTGAGGAAATCTCCACAGAGGAGAGATGGAAGTGTGGTTCTGACTCAGCAGGGAAGAGGGGAAATAGCCTCGCTGCTGAAAGAATATACTGAAAAGAAATAAGGCTCCTTAAAACACATACCCTCCCAAATCTATACCACGGGCCCCAAGTTGTCAAAGGAGCAGGGCATCTCAGGACAGACACAAAGTGTGGTCCAAATCCAGACCCAGACGGATAAGAATCCTCCAAGACTTTCCCACCACACAACCTGTTAGCCTTAAGCTCCCACACCCCACAGAGGTCAGAGAACTCTTTTCTGGGTCTCAAGTCTCAGTGTCACTATACTTGATGTTGGGACAGGACAAGAAGTAGAAATAAGGAGATTAAATGATAAACCACAGCATGAAGAATTGAACTCTAGATTCTTTTCCTAACTCCGCTTTAAAATATCAACAACAAAAAATACAACTGAGCAACCAGACTTTAGTCTCAGTCCCCAGGCAGGAAACACAAGGCTCATTCTCAAGAGTTAAAATAAAAAAACAAACAAATGAACAGCAAAATATAAAAAGCACCCACCAGCATTAAGAGAAGCAAATATAACAGAAATGCCTTCAGTTACTGGCAGGTGGGGCAGTGGTCACAGCCCCCACCCCATAGTCCACACCCCTCCCCCACCACACTCAGAGATTTCAATCTCCTTTTAATGTCTCCTTATGAATCTAAGCAGACAGCCGAGGGTGACAGACACTTGAGGGATGCTTCCAATATGAGAGCCATGAGAGCAGGCACAGACACAGAAACCAAGCCATAACTCAGAGATCCAAGCAAAATTTCCTGATTTTTTTTCTGCTGCTGCTGCAATAATGTACGCATTGGGAAATAAAGAGAAGAAATCAGAGGAGCCAGATATATGAAGAGATGGACAAAACACACAGCAAGGCAGGGAAGCCAGAGGAGCCAGAGCTGTGTGTGACTAACAGGGGCTCTACAAAGACAGAGCAGGGAGGCCATTATAATGATGTCATTTTCTCATAACAAGATTCCCTACAGCTGAGCCAAGAGGCTCAGTGGGTAGAAAACACTTGCCACACAAGCTGGATGACCAGTGTGCAGTCCCTGTGACCCACGGTAGAGAGAACTGAGTTACCAATCTGACTTCCACATACATTGTGGCTCACGTGTGCCCACACTCACGCATATACTCTCCCTACATACACACAAATAACAAAATAAAAAGAATCTTTAATTCCCTAAAACGAAAGAACATGGGTCTCTAGATTGATGTGGTCAATCACAATAAATGACAAGGCCAGTACTACAGAACTGCTAGAGCTCAGCACCTGTCACCTCAAAGTACAGGCGGGTTCAGAACCCAGCTATCTGTAACCAGCCCTGAAAGCCCATCTTTCCGGCAGTGAGTCCAAGAAACCAAAAGCCCTCCTCCTAAGCTGTTCTCCGCCTCCCTAAAAGTAAACTACAAACCTAGAAATGTCACTGTCATCTTCACCTCTTCCTTGAAGACTATCACTCAGAAAGAGTCATGGTCCTTACCTGGATGAAAGGATGCTGCACAGAGGAGCCAAGACGCATCTAGATAGGCAGGCCTTGCTGGGTACTTCCCTTTTCAACTCTGCCTTCCTGCATCCATGGCCATTCTTCATCAAGCCTACTGTTCTTTTTTCTTATTAACTTGACTTTTGCAATAGGAGTGATGGCCATAGTCTCTACAACGACTGAGGATCCTTACAATATTTTCTGAAAGCATCAGAAATAAGGAGAAACAAAATTAAGCTTCTGAAGAAGAAGGAATAATAGATCACTCACAAAGATTTGTTCATGAGAATGTCGTCAGTCTTCTCGTCCTGTATGGAAAGTAGAAGAAAACACAGGGGTTACCACAGAACTGTGAGTGAAAATATGTTCAAAGTGAAATCTTGTACCCAAACTATCAAAGAAATGTGTGTGTGAAAGAAAAACATTTTCAGACATCCAAATCTTTGAAATTGTAATTTTCTTTACACCACTTAATAGGAGGCTGCTAGAAAGCTCTGACACACACAAAATAAGGCATCAGCAGCACAATGATAAAAACCAGCACACATGCAAACCAGCAGGTTAGAACCAAAGGAACAGTAGAGTTCCAAAGCAGAGCGGTCCAGACAGGCTAGCTGTAGAACAGGCTCCAGGAAGAACATTGTGAAAAGTGATGATGGATTTGATTTGTTTGTGAATGTGGGAAGTTCCAGTAAACATGGGTGACAGAGACCTTGAAGCATTAGAGAAAATGATACTTAGAAAAGAAACAAATATCAACTCCAAGATAGTTGTATGACATGAGACATGACGTGGTGTGCTTTTGTGCACTAACGATATGTTCACAGTAACATCATAAGTGATTATTATAAGTAACATAGTAAGTAATTAATAAGCATTAAAAATTAGATTGAAAAATAAATATTGCTATTTAGGTGTTGTGACCATGAAGTAAGGGTGTTAATGCAATGGCAAGCCCTTCATTTACTACAACAAGAAGTTAAGAGACGATGTCTAATCCATCAAACCTGGGTGGTAGACACATTAATTAAAATTCCGACTATAAATGGCAGAAGCAGAAGCTAAATTTGACAGCGGTTGCCTCAGATGCTAGACTGATAAGGTAGATGGAAATAGTTTTCCTCTTCGGCCTTTAATGTATATATTTATCTTAATTTGAATGTTAAAATGAAAGTATTACTTTAACTGTAGGACATAAAGAATTCAAGCTGGAACACCTTCATTAGCTTTCACAATGCTTAAAGGTGCTATGTAGGCTACTGGGGGAGAAAAGTCATCCACAGTCCTACCCAGATATGGACCCTGAGTGGTAAAATAGCAACCTGCAAGTTAAGATTTACCCGTCAGTGCAATGGTGGCATGACAGTTAACAGAGATAGTAGACTGCTTTCTGACTGACCTTAAGCCTTACTCCACAGGAGGAGTTTATGTCTAACAGGATACGCCCAGCTAAGATCTCATGGCTAGGGGAAGTCACAGGCACTCGAGGTGAATCTATTACTGTTACTTTGCTACATGATCATCACATCAAACTGCCTTCTAAATACTCATCTTTTACCCACAGACAAGGCCCTCAGCCTTGGTCAAAGAAGCTTCTTTTGTGGTGTGTGACTGACTTATAGACGGTTAAAGTGATGAGAATAAATGGCTGTTGAGTGCTTGGTCCTAAATGGGACATCTGTGTTACCCCCTCAAAGATTCAAAGAACATTGCAGAAACAATGTAAGAGCCAGAGGGTAGGAAAAAATGTTATCTTCTGGGCTGGACATAACTGTTGTACCCATGAAATCACAGTAGCAGTTGCTACCTACCTGCACAAAACTGGGCCCATCAACAGTCCATCATGGATGGGACAGGAGCTGCCAGGGCTTCACCTTTACCTGAGCAGCTGTAGGAGAGACACATTTGCAGTGCTATATTTTGCTGAGCAGAGGAAGCCCTGAGGGAATGAAGTCCTGATTGGCTGTGTGCTGTTGACAGGGGCACAACCATGTCAGGTAGCAATGCCTCGGCTCCATGAGAATGGAAAAGCCTTCCTCTGATCCAGCTGTGAATGCTGACAGTGTATGCAGAAATGTCTGCTGTAGCTTTCTCCCCATAGTAACCCTGATTTTTATCTATCTGTACGTAGTCACCCTGCTCAACTGTATAGAATAAACAAACTGAGTTTCTGGAGGGCTGACATTTCTCCATCAGAGAGCCTAGTCCATGCAATCCCAGCTTTTCCATATGTGCCTGTGTGTCTGTCCTTTCTTCATCCCCTCACAACCCCCCTCAGGTAAAGCCTTGGAGCCATGCAGAACAGAGCAGTGTAGACACGGATAAGTTGCCTTTGCTGAAGTAAATAACACCTGCCCTACCTGTGCACATGCAAACACCACTAAAATTAAACACAACAGAGAAGAAAAGATACGAAAGGAGGGAGACTTGTGAATTAAAAAGAGTTTGACAGGAGAAGGGATAAGAGAGGATAATGGGGGTGTATGTGTGTAAAGAGAATAAATAAATTAAAAATAAACAAGTATTCCTGGTGTTCTCCCCCTCCTCTCTAAAAAGAAGAGTTATCCAGCTCATGATCAAGCTAGGTGCACGAGGATCTTAGAGTCCCCTGAGCAGGCTCCGAGCCAAGTGGAAGACAAACCCATTCAACTTGATTCAGTGACAGAAGCTTCGACCTCCAAGGCTACAGCACTCAAGCTGTCTGAGAACTCCCCTCCTTTGTGTCTGATGCCACCAGCCGCCTCTGGAACTCCGTGTGCTGCTGGCTGCAACCCACACAGAACCACTTGTTCTAACCTCTAATGGTGGCACCTTTTAAGGACAGTCCCCTGTTGTTTTTCTTTTGGCTGGTCTTTTCCCCTTGCCTAGACATTACAAAATGGCAAGGACCAAGCCTTCAACATTTGTCTGTTCTATGGTCCCCCAAACACCAACACTAGCCCAAGGATCCAGTTAGCACTCGGTAAATAGGATTTTACCAGCTATTCCACCCCAGATGGTTAATTATATAAAGAAGCAGAAATGGACGTGTTAGAGAGGGAAAACAAAGCAAAGAAAAATCTCCAGGTCCTCCAAAGTGCTTCTGATATTCGTTCCATTCCAACCCCTTCACTACCCCCATGATTACTAAAAATATATAAATCTGATTTCTCTTCGAAATCAAACTTTAGAAAAACATATTTTTCAAGAGCATTTTTTTTTCTTCCAACAAAGCGTGGCTGCCTGTGTAGGCTGTAAATTTACAGCTGACAGTTCTCTGCCAGAAGTTCTTTTGGGTGTTTACAGCTGTGAAATTTAATCTTTAGGTTACCATGCATTTCCCTTCTGTTCCCACTCTTGTTCCAGAGGACTCCATGCTCCTGACAATGTAACTCAGTACCGTAATGAAATAACAAGAATATTTATTTAGATTTACAGACCACTTTTCACCTAAGGGCCTCTTAGCAATTTCAAACACAGCTGAGATGCTTCCAAACTGTGTAGCTCTCCAACTTTGATTTAGAAGCTAAAAACGGACTCAGTCTGCTGTGTGTAATTCCTTGGCAAAAATCATACACTTCTTCATAAATGGAAACGGTGAATCCTAATGCTTCAGAAAATCTTCCCTCACCTCCCCAAACCTTTATTCTTACTGGGAAATAAACTAGCAGCATTTCCTAGGCCCCATTCTAATTTTTATTATTTTTGTATTTTGAAAGTTCCTTTTTTCTTTTCTCTCTTTCTTTTTTTCTTTTCCTTACTTTTTTTTTTTTTTTTTACAAGAAAGGCTTTCTACTTTACAGGGTTCATGGAAACACCTTTTAAACAGATTATGTTGGGAATTTTGTGTCATCCATGGTTTTAGATAAGTAGAAGAGCCTGTGTCCCAAATCACTTTTGTTTTTAAACACTTGTTCTTTTATTTTTCTCCTAACAACTGCTAGACTGTAAGTATTCAAACACAAAACACTGTTTGTATATGTTCTCTTTGCTTGCTATTCCGTCGCAGAGTAAAGTGCCTTTAGCAGAAAACGTGTGGATCTGTGAGTTGCTTCTGACGTACATCCACGAGTTACAATACACTGAAGATGTGTTAGGAATCTGATGTCTGTGTTTGGGAAGGCTACAGATGCCCAAGCCCTGTTTTTCACTTTGCCACTCATATCACCAAAAAACAAGGAAACCGAGTGACCAAGAAGAGGAGCACTACCCCAGCACTCTTGGCTCCGTCCAGCATAGCAGGGAGAGAAATGTTTCCAGAGATTCTACATAATTCCAGCCCTATTTCTGGTCAACCTGACAATTCTTTTAGAAAGCTTGACTTTCAGTCATTTGTTAGATTTAAATTAGAATCTGCTATGTGTCAGATAGTGTGCTAGGCGCTAAAGACTTATGAATATAAATTGTGTTGCTCTGCCCAGGGAACTCGTACTCAGAGGAACAGACCTGGGTAACCTGCTCAGGAAAACGGTAGGGGTGGCACAAGACCTTGAGCAAAGCAGAGGCGGCTCCACAGGACCCTGGGGACGGGGCTTCTCCTCACCACAGACTACAGAGACGGAGGACAGTGGCTCTGAACCCGACCGCCCTCCTTCCCAATGCGCAACCCTGCCATCTTGTTGCCTCACTGCTGGCCTGGGAGCTTCTAAGTGTCACCCGTGCCTCCTCTGGGGACACCCTGGCTTCCTGGGAACCAGCTCTCCGTTTGGCCTTGGCTCCACGCTCTGGAACCCACAGGCCTGCTGGTTTTCTCTTCTTGCTTTAACACTAGTTAGATTGTATTTTGAGAGATTGTTTTTCTCATTACATATTTCTCCTCCCCTTACTTCAAGCTAGTAGTGGCCTTGATACTCCAGGACCTAATGAAGACATGGATCAGGATCCCGAACCACAAACAGCTGGTTAGGCCACGTGACCTCCCCACTCGCCCTGGAAAACCTGGTTAAGCCCTCACTAGCGTATTGAGGAAGTAATGGAGGACACTATGAGAAACAATACAGCACAGACTCTGCTTCATGCCCTCCCAATTCCTTCCAGCCAGGAAGACCCTGAACTAGAGGAGGAGGGAAGGGGAGAGCAATGGCCTCATGTTTTCTTATGGTCTTTAAAGTCCACAGAAAACCCCAAGGGAAAGAGCTGGGTGGGGCTTACACTAGGCAGACAAAGCCACAGCCAGCATCTCATTACGAGGCTGAGAGGGGAAAGGGCCGGAGGATGCAGCCTCCACTATAACTACAGACACAAATCACCAAGGGCTGGATTGTGCCCGAAGGTCATCTCATAGCCCACAGGAAGTGAAGTCTAACAGATGAAATTCCATTACTCTCAGACTATAGAAAGAGGGCCTTGGATAAGAAATCAGGTTGCCTTATTCACGGTAAGAGCCCGTGGTGGTGGACACTGAGCCCAGTCTAGCCTCACAGTCTCCCTGGGTCCTCCTGTCCACCCCAAGTCTTTACACTCTATTTAGTTACACAGCTAGCTCTCAGCTTCTGTGCAGTTTCTCTGAAATTCAGAGTGATATGTCACGCTACTTCCCACATCTCTCACTTCAAACTCAGCACGTTCTAAATTGACTTCCATCTCTTTGACCCTTTTCCATCCTGCTCCGCCAAGCCAATTCTATCCCCCTTTTCACTGCTGTGATTACAGCATCAGTAATCTCTATAGATAAGAGCAGGAAAACACTTCCAAGGGAGCAGTGTCATCACAAGCAACGGGGGAAATGGTATCCACCACCGGCACCAAATCTAAACACGCCTTTCCACCTAGATCAGTCAGGCCTCGGGAGTCTGAGCCAGCAAAAGTATCTTCTCAGCAACCTGGAACAGATCGGTCTCCCATCCCTTTACCATCTGTCTGCTGGTCACTGGGACTGCCCCCTCAACGGCTCTTGTGGTGCCATAATCTTTTTTTCCCTGTCCAGGGCCCTCCAGCACCTAGATTCTTTTGGGTTCCTAATAGAAAAAAAAAAAAACTCCATATTCTGCCACAAGGAATCAAATGTGACCTCTAACTTCTTCACCTCACAGTAGCACCCACACCCACAGAACACAAAGTCTCACCACCCTCCTGCCGGTCAAGAATGACTGTTACTTAGTAGTGGGTCAAGAGTTGGAAGGCCTGCAACTGAATTCTGACTGAGCTAGCTGAGCATAAACAATCAAGAAGGGATTAGGATCAGGGGAGGAAATCTCTTATGGTTTCCTTCTAGAATTTTTTTACAGTACCAAGAAACAAACTCATGGAAGCCTGTCACTTACGATCAAGGATAAGGCAAAAATAGGGAGAGGGCTCGGTAAGTAGAATGCATGAGAACGTAAATTGGAACGTTGGGCCCCCACATAAAGAGCTGGGGATACGTTGGCACATACCTCTGATCCCAGCACTGAGGAGGCAGAGTCAAGAGGACCCTGGGGTTTGCTGGACAGCTTGTCTAGCTAATCAGTGAGCTCCACACCTGTAGAGATCCAGTGTCAAAAACTAAGGTGGGGAGTGAAAGAGGAAGGGAAAATGATGTCAGCTTCTAGCCTCCATGCATGTGTACACAGATGAACATAAACATGCCTGAGAGAGAGAGAGAGAGAGAGAGAGAGAGAGAGAGAGAGAGAGAGAGAGAGAGAGAGAGAAGAAGAAGAAGAAGGAGGAGGAGGAGGAGGAGGAGGAGGAGGAGGAGGAGGAGGAGGAGGAGGAGGGAGAGTGGAAGGGAGAGAAAGAGAAATAAATGGCAGTGAAGCTTCTGGCTTTCAGGGCTGCACTGGACAGTCTTCCACGGATCCTTGGCTCCTTCCACTTCCAATTCTAACAGTCTTAGGATTTCTGTGAGTACAAAGATAATGGCTGTTGGGGGAGGGAGGCTTCCTATAGAACTGCACAGTGCTGTACAAAATGTAAATATTTGCTGCTTTTCTTCCAAATAAATATTCACTCACTGCTATAATTCAAAATTCCTTAGACTGCAGCTCACAGAAGGTCTTTCTTGCAAAGAAGTGAATGCCACATACCCACGGCAATTCAAACATTTTTAATAAAATGATGCTGGGAGGGTACCTTCCATGGAGAACATGGGAATCCATGTGAATTCAGAGGCACTGGACCACAGTTCTTAGCACCAGAGCAGTACTAGTGTTTCTTGGCTGATTTTTTAATATTCTGTCTTTTTAATATTGCATGATTCCCCTTGGAGAAGTCACTCCACAAAAAATAAAAATAAAAATAAAATAAAAAACCCAGACATTTAATAAACATTTGAAGGTAGGAACTGGATGATTTCAAAACTTCTTGTCCATTAAGTCATTATCAGTTAGTGTGAATAAAATGTTTTATGGAGCCTGATCTATCCACTGCAAGCCTTCATTAAATATATTACTGCTCTTATGGCCCCTTCAGTATAGGGGAAAAAAAACATGAAAATCTACCATTATCCCCAGAAGCTACTTTGGTTCCCTTTGCTGCCTTATGGTTGCCTGGCACTGGTAGGAAGACGTTGGAGTTGGTTTTCCAAAGCTTACCAGTGTTTACAAAGCTTCTGGCTGGTGCATGGCTAATATGCTGTGAGGAATCAAGCCTTATTTCCATATTCCTCAACCATGGTCTATGGAACATTAGGTTTGTACGATGATCCATGTATTCTGAAAAAGTAAGAAGGACAGGAACCATGACAGGCAGTTCTTCCATGAGCAAATGGATGCTGGGAAGTAGTTAAAAACAAAAGTTAGCAGTCTTCTTACTTGAAGAATATTTAGAGCCTTTAATAATTTAAAATACTTTGTAATTCTCTAAGAGGGTGTCAGCATATAATTTGCTTTATGCAGAATACAGTACAAACACACTCATGTTCTGCAAAAATGCAATTTAGAAGAAGTTGTTTTATTTCATGTAGCCAAGTAACCAATGACAACAGGTTCAGTAGTTTCCAGAACAGCACATTTCTCATTCAAAGTTCCAAGCAGGGGAACCTCCTTCCAATAAACAATATCATTACGAGAAGAATGAAACAGAATCATCTGCAAATGATTATGATTTTACAGCAGCCTGGGAATCCATAATTCAATATTTGAAATCATGTTCCTCTTCTTGATGATGGCTATCAGAATTGCCAGAGGAGACTGTCATATTTTATATGCTTTGCAGTAGGATAACAAATTCTAGTAAAAGGCAAGTGTCTATATTGTCCATGTTTTTCCCTTGTAATTATAAAAGGAATCACAAAACCAGCAAGCTTATTACATAAAATGTTACAGCAAGAGTGGCCACAGTGAACAAAACTTGGAGTCATCTGTGAGAAGACTCCAGTGTAACTGTGTTGTCAAAGCATGCTGGATGCTGATGGGCCCCTCCTGCTTTCTCTGTGCTTGGGTATACACCAATCACTCAGCTTTCATGAGGCATGGCTTACCAGTGCCTCTAGAGGAAGTCTTTCATGAGGAATGCCTCAAGTGGCAACAGAGTCACTTTATTAATAGGCTGTTACGATGCGTATCCACCCCAGCGCAGCTCAAAATCAGTGACACACTGATGTGAACTACAAAAGACTGATCTCATTCCGTCAGGGTAAGACCAACTATACAGTGTAACACATGTCCCAGTGCCCAGGTGGGATGGGCCAAAGCTGGCCTTCACCTGAGACCACACATTTGCCTACCTCCTTACCTTACCCTGGTCCTATATCCTTACTCTGTTCTTCTTGAGACTATACCAAAAACCTGGGGTTACACTCAAGTACCCACCAGATGCTTTGCTTCTGAGGGACTCAGTCTAAAGTGTGTAGTTAGAACTTCAGACTTTGAGGGACATCTTTTCTCTTATTTTCAATATTAGGTAGTTTACAATGACCAGACTCTTCCCAACCTCAGGAACTCTACAGCATGACAGAAACATGCTGGTCCTCACTGAGTACTTCACACATGGTTCTAAAACACACATCCCAGCTGCTGGAAGAAAATGTAGATGATAAAAATGTAAACCAAAATGTAGATTTTTCAAAGCCAACCCCAAATCTACTGAGTCAGACTCTCCAGAGGTGAAACTTAAAAATTGTATTTTATGGTACGATTCCCAAGAGCCTCTGATGCACGCTAAAGTTGAAGAATGCCCATCAAGAGACCATGGGCTCACTCGCCATTTCATACCCTGTAGTCACTTGGAAATATTCTGAATGCAAGCTAACTTGTCTTCTGTAACTTCTGCCTTAAGAAAAAAATGATGCATAAACTTCTGATTAGAAACTTCCAATTTGATCTGTAGGGAGGGGAATAAAAGATGACACCCAAGTAGATTATTGTCTTAGTTAATGACAAATTACTTCAAAATGTAAATTTGCTTCCTTTTTTTAAACTTGAAAAATATGATTTCAGATGCCACTCACTAAATAAATAAGTTGGAGAAGTTATGTTTAATCATCTAAAATCAATCATTTCCAAGTACTAGGGACCAATGGGAAAATCTAAAAATGTTTTCAAAGTACCATACAGAGAAGATTTACAATTGTCATAAACATCTAAATTGCTACATTTACTCATCTCCCAAAACTTTGACTGTTCTTTCTGAGTTATTCATCTAAAGAGTCTCAGATCTCTGAATCCACAATGAAAACAACCACTAAAAGCTGTGGTTTTTTTCCTGCTTCTGACAAGCATGTGACAGCCACAGCTGAGTGGAAGTACCTCGACCAGCGGGACAATCAAAATTAACCACAGGTGTTGGTTAGTAGCAGGCGATCAAACAGAACTCCAACAGCAAGCCCGCTGTGGACAAGGGACCGTGAGGAGGCCTAAGGACCTGAGGGTGGAGACAGCTTCCAGGGGCTGACATTTCCTAAGCAGCAGTTGGTGCAAGCCTAGATGGCTTGACCAAGTTTTCTCTTCACCGTTGTTTGTGGGGATTGGTTGGCTTGTTTTGTTATTTTTGCCCTAGAGGGTTTTTTATCTTGATGCTATAAGAAGCAGAGGTGGTTCCCACTTCCTCACTAGATGTCTCTTTTATTTTAAAATATGTCTTTTTTTAATTTTAAGATTTTTTTAAAATTTTTATTGAAAAAATGTTTTTCATACAGTATATTCTGATCATGTGTCCCCTTCCCCAACTCCTCCCAGATCCTCCCCACCTCCCCACCCACCCAACTTCATGGCCTTTCTTCCTCTCTCTCTTTAGAAAACGAACAGGAAGACAAACAAACAAACAAAAACTTAATAAAGTCTCTGTATAGTTGACCATTCTTAATGAACATCTCAGCAGGGGTCCCCAAAATGAACTACCCACCCAGAAAGGCTTTCCCACACCAGAACTTGTTCCTAATGCTTATTGTGATGCTCAGTTAACAGAAAACCAAAGTGAAGTGCCTTTGCAAATGCCTGGCATCCATGAGGCTGCCTGGCAGAGAGGGACCAGCTGGTTCAATATTGTTTTCTCCCCGAAAGTTGGACACAAAGGACTCCATGATGGCACCTCTAAGGACAGCACTCACAGAGGACTGCACCTGCAATTCCAAATATGTACTATCAAGAGATGACACAACAACCACAAAACATTTCAAATGACATATTTGTTCAAGGCAAGACAACTTGACCAATAGTCTCCAAAACATATAGTTTCTAAACGTACAGTGATTCCATTGTGTCATTTTAAAAAGAACTCGAAGTTCTCCGGACACTGTGCTATTAGAGTGTCTCATCTGGGGCAGAACATTACAAACAAAAGTTTCCAGAAATATCCTGCAGCTTTTACTGGCCCTTCTACAAAATAGATGAATCTACTAGAACATCAAAACTTTCTTCAAAACAAGGTTTCTCTACATCACAGCCCTGGCTTTCCTGGAACACACTCTATAGACCAGGCTGACCTCGAACTCAAAGATCTGCCTGCCTCTGCCTTCCGTGTGCTGGGATTAAAGGTGTGCACCACCACTGCCTGGCATAGAATATCAAAACTTTTGAAATGGATGAACTTAGCAGACACTAGCTTCCACCAACCCAAAAGCTAAGAGTGTCAATGGATAATGTCCAAACAGCCTTTCCCAGAGCTTCCCTGCTCTGCTTTAAAACCTGCCCATTCAAATACCCAATCAAGGTATGTGAAAAGTACCTTGATTGATGTCATTTGTTGCGTGGTTTCTATAAAAATGTCCTCCAACTGTTATGGTGTTGGAACATGGAATATAAGGTGGCCTAAATCTATGTTTCCAGGATATGGACACATATGTTTTGGCTCCAGAATAAACTATTTCTCTTTTTTAATGTTAATTTAACCTTTTTTAATAATATATTTTGATCATATTGTTTCCCCTCCCCCGGTTCTCCCAGATCCTCCCACCTCCCTACCCATCCAACTTCATATTCTTTCTCTCTCCCAAAATAAATATTAGGAAAAGCAAAATAAACAAACAAAAAAATCAAAACAAACAAACAAGAAGAAAATCAATAAGACAAAAAATACCAAAGACAAAAAATTCACACACACACATACACAGACACACACAAAAATCAAAAATAAAAAACCATGGGGATACAGCTCAGGGGTAGAACATTTGACTATTGAATAAGGTATCTCTTATGCCTTTTGTGGCAAAGCTGTGTTCTTATATTGGCATTATAATACCTCTTGGGATTTATTACAGTTACCTGGAGCCCACACCTGCAAATCCTTGCCTTGAACTTCTATTTCCTAATCAACTCACATTCAAACAGACATAACAGAAAAGATCCTGTCTGGCACTGTACAGGTTGACTTCCTGTCTGTTTCAGGAAAAGTAGGAGAGACATGAGACTTCAAGCTTATAAACACCTCTCTTTAAGGAGATGTGAAGAAAAGGGGTCAAATGATCTGATGGAATCCAGAGAGGCACCAGGTTCAAATAATCTGGCATAGTTCTCTGAAGAACTAGCCTGGGAAAATCTATACCCTTCTTGTACATAAGGTTCATCAACACGCTATGTAAAAAAAGAAGTAAGTAGAGCACATTTCTTCAAGTGATTTCCTTCTCATCTTCTCGTGTTTAGGAGCAGCACAGCCTGCCAGGTTTGAACTGGCTCTCCCACCTAGCAGCTGCCCTGTGGGGCCTTAGGCAACTCATTTAACTTTTTAATGCCCTTGTTTCTTCAGCTGTACACAAGTGATAATGAGAATCTCCCAGGGATCGCGTCCGTCAACCGACATTAAAATGTGCCTTTGCCTACATAAGCAGTACATGCACAGAGATATTACTACAGCAAACAAAATAGCTTTGATATTCTTAGAGCTAGAAAATGAGTCCTGGCAACCAGTTTCTCTTCGTGACTTAGAACAGGGAAAATAAAGCTAGTTATGGGACGCGATGCAGAAGTCCCCGGCTCCCAATGCACTTCCCCCTCAGCTGCTCAGTCGCACCATAAATGTGACCTACTGCATGACCAGAAAAGTATATCTGGCTGACAACCTTTGGATTTCACTTTATTCACATTAAATAAATAAGTGACTGATTCTGGGGAAATTGGAGTCCCTTCTTGGGGTTCCTCCTCTCATTGATGAAAGAATTTAAGAACAGACCCAAACAGAAGCTCAAGACAATTTTACTACAATTCAAATGAAAAGCATCCCAATGGCTGCCCAGAGGAGGAGAAGGGAGAAAGAAAGAAGCCTTGGCATTTGAATTATGAGCATGTAGGTTCACCACGTGACTGCACACAGCAGCATGCCAGGAAGAAGGGTACTACAGAGAAAGAAATAAGGCAGCCTGAAGTATCAGACAAAGAAAAACCGAACAAAAGACAAATGTGAGTCCTGATCAGCTTCTCAAGAGATGGGGGGTGGGGGGTGGAGGAAGCATAGGTAGGCAGTGCAGCTGAGCCCCCGGAGTCATGAGGTCTACATAAGAGGGTGAGAACTCTGGGAAAGAAAAGTACAGTATCTCATTAAAGAAAAACTCGTTCACCTATCTCTTTAGCATAGCTTCCTAGGGCTGATCCCTTGGCTGGGTAACTGACCAGCCCAGCTAAAATGTTAGGCCTCTACCCAGACCAGGCAAGAAGGATAGGCCTTTATTACTCCACTAACATGTTCTCCCTCTGAAGTGGTAACCCTAAAACCACTGAGGAGCCAGTCCAGCCACCAGAGCCCCCAAACACTTCTCAAATCTCTGGCCTCTGGCGAGGATGAGGTTGCCCAGATTTTTGGGGTGGGGGTTGGGGGGAGGGTGGTGGGGTATTTTACCTAAACCACACAGCTAATTTCTACCTCCCATTCCTATCAGCTGCTGGCAGGACACTGGAGGCACTAATTTGAGACTGGAATATGGGGATTCCTGGAAGAACTAGATTAAAAGTAGAAAAGACCATCTGAAGAGCCTAGCAAGAGGAAGAAACTACAAAGTTAAAAACCAACTTCACCCCCCACCCCCCAGTCAAAATGCCTTCAGGGAATCATTGAAAAGAAGCATTTAAAAGAAATAGCCAGGGTCATTCTAGTTCCCATATGTCATTACCCTACAGTTCTTTGCTTATGTCAAGTGGAAGAATTTAGACTTTAGTTAGGAGAGGAGGCAGTGATTATGACTTAAAGATGCTTTGTTTGTGTAAATACCAATTTAGTATTCAATACCAAACTAGCAAAGAGCATTATGAAAGCACATGCAGATGTAACTCCAATTATAATAGAACTGATGGCCTTGGAAACCCCAATGTAGAGTTTTCCATATTTTAAGTGTGAAAGTTGAAATTGCTTTAAATTGGGCATCCTGTAGCTGCCTCTTGAAGGATGGCTCTGCGTCCAGTTTTCAGGAGTGATTACTTAACTTGCTTGTAGTTAATGTCAACATCAAACTTATAAATCATCTCTATTGCAGAACCATGAACTTTAAAGGGTCTAGAGAGGGTGGGAGGGATGACTCCCTCAAGCAGGCAGACAAAAGTTTAGATTCTAGGCTCAGACAACCATTCCAGGAAGGTCACCATAATCATTTACCCTGCACATACAGACTCTGCTGTGAAAATCTCTTCATTTGAGATTTAAATTGTCTCTGTGTTTCAGAGAGACAGAAAATGCATTAAAATTTAATGCAGAAGAGCCAAGATCCTCAAATGTGTGATACTGAACCACACCTGTATGTAAACACCAGGCAGTGGATACTGAGTCTTCTGGATTTCTGTGATTAAGGATCTCCCCCAAAACAAGGGAAAGGGCTGCTGGGTTCAGGGCCCTGCTGACAGAGGATGAGGTCAGGGTAAAGAAGATAGGTCCCTGCTAAGATGATTAGAGGCCGTGAGAAGAAAGCAAACACTTTCCAGAGCAGCTGGAAGGCAATTACCAAGGCTGAGAATGACGAGAATTTGGAATATTGTTTATAAAAATCAAAGAAGAAATACCTCTGGAGCACAAGTCTTTTCAAATCAACATGTTTTGTTTCTCTTCGGAAACCAAACATCTCAGAGTCTCAAAACCAACAACCCAGACTTAATCTGCAGTCACGCTCACACAGGTGCACACAATGTGCAGACAAGGAAATTGCCTCCTTTTTTTTTTTTTTTTCCTATGAGGAAAAAGAGCAAAAGAACCCAAATGCCCACCAATAGGAAGCTAGTTAAAGTGTTACTCATTCACTACAGCAAAATACTGCACAATGATGAGAGAGAGGTAGCCATATGCTGACAGTGAGCCCGGGACCACAGACTGTACCTCTCCACAATGAAGGAACGGCTGGCCTTTCATGCAGACTCGGGCTCCACCTGAGAGCATGGCTTACTGCATTTCAGCTCCCACTCCCCTTGGCTGGGTGCCTTGCCCACAGGCAAGATTATTCCAGGAGAAAGGGAGGTGGGTGTGCTTTGATACGATATGTGCTTTTCAGAGAGCATACACATAACTGCTGAATATATAATTTATGCATAAAATATTTCAGAAAAATAAAAGCTCAGGAAGCTGTTAATAAGGTTGCCTCTAGAGAAAACAGGGTGCAAGTTGGAAAATGAGTTTTCATTGCATGCTTTCTTATGTTTTTTGCTTCCTAATTTATTTGTTCCGAAACTGGGTCTCACATAGCCCAGGGTGGCCTCAAAATACCTTATGAAGCCAAGGATGACGTTGAATTTCTGATCCTCTTGCCTCCACCTCACCTGAGTCTTAGGATTGTTTTCAATCATGTGCATATAACTTTCTCAATTGAGAAATAGAAAATGGTTCCTTCCTTTTTTGACAGCATGCTGAGAGGCTTTGGAGACAAAGGCTATGGCTCCTGCTGTGGTACAGTCTGACTTCCCACTCACCCACACCTCCCAGCAGCAGACATGGGGTGCCCTGGCCCTGTTCTGACCTGCACTTTTGCCGTGTAAAGTGCAGATCTTTAAAGTGTAGTTTTGAACTGGGCCGTGCTTTGCTTTTGTATGTTTTGCAGGAATACTGAAAGCCCTCCACATTCTTTTCACTGGGCTCTCACTGGGGTCAATACTCACTCTGGTCCAAGACAAGCATGAGCTCTTTTTCACTTCTGCCAGCCATAGTGGGAAAACCATCACACATAGTGCACAGCAGTGGCTGGGAATTCCTGCAACGATCAGTTCTAGGTACAGTTTGCTCTGTTTGGGGTATTGTGTATCTGGGGACAGGGGAAACCATTCAAGGGTATTGATCAACGAAAGCTATGGTTCCAAGCCCCAACTAGGAACTGCCCTTCATCTGGACCATTCAGACTAGCACCAGGCGAACTCCATACATGCTCTAATCTAGTAGCAGACTAGCACCAGGCGAACTCCATACATGCTCTAATCTAGTAGCAGACTAGCACCAGGCGAACTCCATATGCACTTTAATCTCTGTTTTCTCATCTAAAATTAGTCATAGTGATGATAATGATAATGGTGATGATCATACTGCTTCCTTTAGAGGGTCCATGTGATAGTTTAGCGAGATAAGGCTCGTGCCTCATTCTTTATAGACTATGCCAGTGTCCATTTTACACAGCAGTCATTACCTCCTAATAGAGACTTGCTGTAGCTTCTGTCTGACACCAAGGAGGTATCTGGAGACATGAGACTGAAAGAATTACAATGAGAGGTAACGATTAATCTATTATCTGAATAATTCGTATATACTCACCAAATGTCAGCTTGACTAGACCATAACAATAGCTTCAATACTATTTGTAGTATTTGAGGCTCTAGTAAAGTGCACTGAAATACAGCAATATGTCCTTTATGTTTGCTGAATATAAAGAGAGCTTTGTTTTGTTTTGTTTCTTGTTGTTTTAGGTCTTTTGTGTTGTTGTGGCTGTTGTTTGGTTGGTTTCATAAGCAAGATCTCACTATATAGTCTTGGCTAGCCTAGAACTCACAGAGATCTGCTTCCTTTGCCTCCCAAATACTGAGGTAAAAGGCATGTGCTGCCAAGTCCAGCCCTGGAAGGTGATTTTTTTTTATTAATTAGAATTAAAGCTTGGCAGTGTACTAAAAATTACACATACACACAAAAATCATCAGTTCCAATCCTACTTCAGAACACCGCTGATACCGTAGTAGCATGTTACCTTTTGGTCTTTTTCTATATACATTAAGTAGTTGAAGTCATATGAAATACATAATTGTCTGGCCCCTTTCCTCCTTAGCATTTTAGCATAAGCACATTCCTAAAAACTAAAAACTCTATAAGTATCTCCATCTTATGGGTTGTTAATATCCCATTATGTTCATCCACTTCTTTAACAAGTATTTATTGAGAGCTGAATAGGTATTAGGCACTATCCTCATGTTGGAGCTAACATAGTGAACATAATAGACCAGTTTCTATCCTCTTAATGTTTCTATGCAGTGCTAAGGGCTGCAGACTAGACAGGACTGAAGAAGAGAGCAGAAATAGAAAAGCAGAGACAGAGCCTATTGTTATGGAATAGTCTTTTTGTACGCTGTGAAGACATGGTGCTCTCATTGGTTTAATAAACAGCTAATGGCCAATACTAGGTAGGAAGAGGTTAAGAGGGACTTGAGGACAGGGAGAAAAAGAGTGTGAGGAGGAAGGAGAGAGAAGTCTCCAGCCAGACACAGATGGAGCAGGATGTGTAGAAAATGAGGCAACAAACAAACCATGAGCCATGTAACAGCATGCAAATTAATAGAAATGGGTTAATTTAAGTTATAAGAGCTAGTTAGTAACAAACCTAAGTTACCAGCTGAGCATTTATAATTAATACTAAGTCTCTGTGAGATTATTTGGGAGCTGGCTGATGAGACAGAAAGGTCTGCCTATAAATGGTACCCAACATCCAGAGCCATGTATATTCACATAAAGTCTGAGAAATATTTTTTAAAAAGTTCAGAACACAGAATCAAATGCCACTTCCTGGTGACCTCTTCCATTGGGTAGACTCAGTGCTAGCAGCAAACAGAGGCATGGCTCTTTTAAGAGGCCCTACTACCAAGCACACACATGGAGTTTATGAGCAGTGGACAGCATGCTACTTGAGAGCATGAGACTAGGTAGAAACACCTACAGCATCATGGAACTGAAAACTTCCCAGAGGTGGGCCAATAAACATGGCTTCCACTGATACCTCCACCATAAGGCTAGGCTCTCGGGGAACCGAGTGAGAAGAAGCCAGCTACCAACATGCCATAAGCTAAGCTTCATGGAGGTTTAAGATTTTGCTCATGCAGACAGAAAATATTACAGATATGCAATAAAGACAGATACAGATGGAAAAACCCCTCTAAACAGGTTACAATGTGTTTAAAAATGTACATAGTCTTGAAAAGAAAGAGAACAAGTATAGACAGTCATAGACAAAAAATAGTTTAAAAATAATAAAGTCTTTAAAGAGAGAAGTAAAATAATAAAAAAAGAATAAGCTATAAAACATAGAGATGGGAAATATACAGGGAGTCTGCATTCTATATGTCATTGCGTTTGTGTTGCCTTTAAATTTTTTGATTGCTGATGAATGAACAATAGCTACTGAGAGACATTGTATTATAGAAACTTCTAGATTAAACCAACCTATATATTTTAAAAATATCTTGACTTCAAAATGGAAGTCAAATGGTGTGTTGCTTTGGAGAAGAGGTTGTGCTTTTGTTCCCACAGAAAACAAAAGGCTATGAATTTGTTCAAGGTTGAAGATCAGGTTTGATTGAGGAAGATCACCTGAAAATGCTGGCTACAGACATAAAGAAATAAACCTAGAAAAACTACTGGACATGTAACATATATTTTACCTACTCACACATAAAACAAAAAATCATCTTTGGCTAACTGTGTACAACACACAGTCTATACTTGGATTGATACAGATATTATGTTACCTTTGCAAGTTTATGTATTTTCAGAGCAAGGGACCAGACACCAATAAAAACAAATGGCCCAGGTGATCCAACATGTCAGAGTACCTCTGTTGCAGTATCCTCAGAGTTCTACATCCATAACAGCTTCAAGGCTGCTGGCTGAAATGGTCCAGCCTCACAGACTACTCTAGCCAGGACTTGACCATTATCCTAACTTCTCAGGGTCCCCCAAAGATGCCAGCACCCCCAGACAACAGGAAACAGTCTAGAAAAAACAACACCCTCATTCCCAAAAGATGGGTTATGGATATTTGTCATCATTTAAGTGGGGGTTGGTTACAAGTTGTTATTGGTCATGGTCAGAGAAAAAGCTAAACAAAGAAGTTAAATTCAAAGATCTCTGTCCAAAGTAAAAAGGGGGATATAATATAAAAAATATGAAATAAAAGGGTAGATTATGTACTTTAATCCAAAAAGCAACTATTAATCTCAAAAGATTTTACATTGGTGTGGATTTTGGTCTATTGATATAATTTTAAAGTTATTTTTGTTATATTGTATGTATGTTTCTACTCTTGTTTGGGGTATTGTTCTTATGCAGCTCATTTAAAAATGTAATGTATAATTAAGAAATGCAGATTAGTAGTTAGTCATCTATAATAATCAAACTTGTAGTCATATTAGTTATGTTTTTGAGGTTAAATAGATATATTTAGATAGATAGATGATCTTCAAACACTTCAAAAACCTACAGAATATGGCATTTAAGATGTTTAATAACCTAAGACACATCTGCTCCTGGCAGCACCAATTTACTTCAAAAAGAAGATGATAGGCAACAAAAAAACTTCCATATGGAGTTTGCTTTCTTTATGGCAAAAGCTAGTCATTTGGGCAAAGAAACTGCCCTTGCCTCAATTGCTGACAGTATACTGTCCAAACTGCACCAGCAGGATGCAAAAGAAAGCAACTACCAAACTTTGCCAAGACAAGGCAGGATAGTCCTTCAAAATTCCCTGCTTCTCAAAAATGTCTGTCAGATATACTAGGCCTGTAGGCCAAAGCTGGATGCCCAATGTTACGGAAGAACTTTGGATGACTGTCCAGGCAGCCAGATGTGTCTGTCATTAGGTAATATTACGTCCTCCTGGGTTCTTTGATGGAGTTAAAGACTCAATAGTTAGGCTTATAGTTTTCTTTAGTTATGATTAAAAAGTAAATTAGGTATAAAACTTTAAATTCACAAAGATAAGATAGATTATTAATAGAGTATTTTCTCTAAATTTGCCAAATACAAATGGGCTGAACGTTGTAACTGTAATTTTTACTTGATAACTGTTTTTGTTGTATATAGTTTTGTTATGTTAAAGTTAAAACTTTCCTTTTTAATTAGAAAGGGGAAAATATTATGGGATAGTGTTTTTGTATGCTGTGAAGATGTGTTGCTCTCCTTGGTTTAATAAAATGCTAATGGCCAATACTAGGTAGGAAAAGGTTAGGTGGGACTTGCAGACAGGGAAAAAGAGAGCATGGGGAGGAAGAAGGGTAAAGTCACCAGCTAGACATACACAGATGGAGCAGGATGTGTAGAAAATGAGGCAACAAACAATGACCCATGTAACAGCATGTAAATTAATAGAAATGGGTTAATTTAAGTTGTAAGAGCTAGTTAGTAACAAGCCTAAGTTATGAGCATTTATAATTAATAATAAGTCTCTGTGTAGTTACTTGGGAGCTGGCTGGTGGGACAGAAAGGTTCACCAACAGCCTATAGACAATAATTTGAAGAAATTAGCTACAAGCAGCTGGAGGGAAAGGACAGGGCAACATTGAGCCCCACTTTAATCTCACAGTGTCAGTATGACAATGCAAATACGCATTTAAATAAATTCCTGAACATTTGTTTACATTTCAGTGACTTTTTAAATGAAAATTGCTCATACAACTTAAACGGTTTTAAGAAATCTATTTTGATTTCATATAGTAGCCACAATAACTTCATGATTGATAAGAAGGCACAAAAAGAGTTGAATGAATTGGTACTAAGTCTTGGTACCAGATTCTCCTTCAGTTATTCTGTTATCACCTCTCAGTAAACATCCATCCCACTTTAGGGAATGTATGACAGAAAATGCCTCCAACTGTGTGCATTGACTAGCTTGTTTGTAAGGTAGGAGAGAGGCTGAGTATTGTTCTTTATTGTTTATTGTTTCTATTAGAAACACTCATGGTATGATTCCTACCCACACACTCTCTTTTGAGAATCAGTCTAACCACAGTCCTGCTATATTGGTAAAAGGCCATCCTAACACACATGCACACACACACACACACACACACACACACACACACACACACACCTCATGAATGAACCCAGGGCAGGCCCTGTGGAAGCAGCAGTGACCCCTGAACCCACACTGTCCGAATTGAGTGTCATATTCCTCTTTCTCCTAACAATTAAACGGCAAGGACAAATAGCAGTAAGGGTGGAGACTGAGGTAGGCTCTGAGAGTCCTTAGTCAGGAGAAGCCTCGGCAAGCTAGAATCCAAAGTATAAACTCTAACACAGTTAAGCTGCCAGAATCAAGAAAGGAGCACTGTGTCGTTCACAAAGTTGAACCATGGTGAGACTCATGGATTGCCACTTTAACTGGCCATGGGGCCTGGTCATTGAGACAGACTAAAGTCTTATGCAACAGTTAACTTTATTCAGAGCACCAGATGATTTATACTCCGAAAGTTAAGAAGAATCACATGAGTAAAGTGTGCAATCACAAGGAAACATGTTTTTCCACAGAGGCATATAAACAAATAACAATAGCCAGTTGTCATGAATAATCCTAAGTAAACTCCTATCCCCTACTTGGGAGGAGCATGAAAATACATTCCAAGAACAATTCTGCTGTTTTGAAGAAAATAAGATGTTGTAGAATATTCTTTTAAGGTGTGTTACTTTTGTTTATGTTGCATTTGTTTAACTCTGTGAATCTGTGTTACTTTGCCTGTCTAAAACACCTAATGGTCTAATAAAACACCTAATAAAAAGGTGAACGGCCAATGATGAGGCAGGACAAAGGATGGGCTGGGCTGGCAGGCAGAGAGGATTAATAGAAGGAGAAATCTGAAAGAAGGGAGAAAGAAGTAGACAGAGAAGGAGGAGGACTCCAGAGGCCAGCCACCCAGCTACTCAGCAAGCCAGAGAGAAAGAGTAAGATTTATAGAAGTAAGAGAATGGGAAAAGCCCAGAGGCAAAAGGTAGATGGGATAATTTAAGGAAAACTAGCAAGAAACAAAGCAAACTAAGGCCAGACATTTATAATTAAGAATAGACCTCCATGTGTGGTTTATTTGGGAGCTGGGTGGTGGGCCCCCCAAAGAGAAAAAGAGCAAAAACAAACACCACCACTGAGGTCACAAGATTTGTCTTATTTTCTTGAAGTTTTTTCACAAACAGTAGAATTTCCCTTGCATGTTCCAGCACTCATATTCTGAGAAGCCCCCTGACTGAGACAACCAAAATGTCTACTTAAATGGTGCTCCTTAACCCTCAAATAACTCAAAAAATGAGTATAAGCAAAATTCATTTCTGTATGTCCCCTAAACATGAACAGAGCAGGGACCCTGGCCGAAAGTACACAACTGAGGTGGCTTTCACCCTAAAGTATCTGCCACTCCGGTAGGCTATAAACTTCTGTGTAGAGGACCTCGCAGAGCTACAGGGCCCACTTAAGATGGGAAATCCAAATGAGGTCCCCACTCACACCATGTTGAGACTCCAAAGTGTTCGGCCTCCACAGTACAAGTGACTGAGAACTGGCCCTAGCTCTACAGAAGGGGGCTGCAAGAACTCCTCTCTCTGTAGATCCTCACAGGGCCGGCAGTCCAAGTGCTCCCTGTGAGGTCTGCTGGATGCCCAACACCTGATCTAACACATATGCTAGAGATGTGACTGGGATAGAGAGTTTGCATAGCATACTCGGGGGCCTGAATGCGATCCCAAAAATTCCTAGAGTGTTTCATGATCATCGTTCTGGCTTCAAACTAGATCTTGACAAATTCCCACAGAGAATTTTTTTAATTAAAAATCAGGTCTCAAGTGAAAATGATAAAACTCTAGAAACAACATGAATTTAAAAAAGTCACACCAGGCAGTGGTGGGGTGATGGTGGCACACACCTTTAATCCCAGCATTCAGGAAGCAGAGACCGGCAGATCTCTGTGAGTCTGAGGCCAGCCTGGTCTACAAAGCAAGCTCCAGGTCGAGCTCCAAAGCTACAGAGAAACCCTGTCTTGAAAAATTTTTAAAAAAAAAAAGTCACATGCTCTGGAAAGAGTTGCCTTGCTCTACAGCCCCCACCCTTGGACAGCCATGAGATTTGTTTGCATGCTTTGCAAATAAAGCCTTCCTTTACTTTAGTTTATTTAGGTCTTTTTGTTTTGTTTTGTTTTCCTAGTGTTCTCTTTCTTTAAAAACTGCCTTACTCTGCCTATTATCCTGAGTAGGCATCTGAGCCTCAGGCTGTAGCCCCATTTTTCCATCATCGCCAGTGATCTGTGCCTCTCTTCGCTATCCATTTGAATGACAGACTGGATGAACAAGAGGAGCTTACTATGGCCAAGTGGGACTCGATTGCAGGAGAAATGTATTAGAGAATAGATGTGGGGAATCTGAATTATGCTTATCAAACCCAATTCAGATGACTGTAAATGCCTGGGAATCAAAGAAAATGAAACCAAAGGATCAAAGGAATGGCCACCTAACTCCCCACAAAGGTCAAACTCACACACACAAAATAACTAGTCTTATCATTTTAGACACAATGAGAAATAATTCACAGTTGAAAGTCTGGTCGATGCAGATAAATCTGTCACACAAAGGTGAATGCAGTGACTGTTAGCCACTTTAAACAATGTTGCCCGGCACTGTCACAGAAGACAGAAGATGATGCTGTAAGTCAGCTCTGCTCTTGCAGGAACGATGCCACTGTTCCAAATCCCTAGGCCTGTGGCTTCAGTTCTCCAGAGAACGGGACTCCGCGCTGGCTGACTGCCAGCTGCTGCTAAGGCTCTGTTTTCTTCACTGTCTCACCCAGGCTTTTCCTTGTTATCCTGAAAAACAAGCAAACCGCCCGGCTGTTGACAAGACGGCGGCGGCTACACATCAGGTGACAGGCAGGAGGTCTCGAGGCCCAGAACTGCTGGTGTTCCTCTGGGGCTGAATGGACAGTGGTGCTTCCCACAGTCAGTCCATCCCAGGGAAAGATGTGTTCAGAAGCTAAAGTCTGTGAGTTCTTAGCTGCTTTCTTCACTCTGTGAGAAGTGTTCTGAGATCAGCTGGACTTTTATCTGGAAACCCAGTTGTGTGGCCCTTCCCTTCTTTTCACAGTGAACAAACCGCCCCACAGTTATTTTATGCTGGAATCGAGTACACAGTGATATTCAAAACAATTTGTCATCGGGACTTCAGGAAGTGAGACAAGTGTTCAACGTCTTCCTTTCCTAGTTTGTAAAACTATTTTCAGTCTTAGACTAAGTCAGAATGTCAGGACCAGCAGCGTCGACTCTGCAGAACAGTGGTTTTGGAGCTCATCTGCGGCAAATGAGCAGGACTGACCCGTTCAGTGCCTCAGAATCACTGGTTGGAAGGTCCAAAGGAGTTATTTAGTGTTTCAACTGATGCCTCAGCAAAAGCCTGCTTGTTTTCTCACTTCAACTTGCTACCTTTAAAAGGTTTATTTTTAAAAACATTGCTTGGCATTAACCATAGTAACTTCTGATTCTGGCAGTTAGCCCATAAATTTTATATCACCAGGCACTTTCTCAGCATCTATATGTTTAAAGCATTATGCCTCTCTACCTTGGCCAAAAGTCAGGCCAGGAGACCTAAAACTACTTAAATTTTACAAATTTCACCATAGGCTGTATTTTTTTTTTAATTTTTTGAGTTCTTTTAGTTTAATGGAAGTCCTCCTATTTGATCTTTTATGAAAAATACACTTAACATCTTGGTTCATTACTAAGAATCTCTTACCACAAAACAAAGTGTAATCCTTCTATTATCAACAACACCCTTACCAAGACCCTACTACCTAGAGAGGACTGCCTTTAGAAAAAACAATACAATAAGCTGCTGCTTCAGGGTGTTGAAGCCTGGGAGAGAAGTCAAAAGATCCCAGAGGACAGGCGAGTCTGAACACAGGAAGCATATAGGGACTCTTAGTTCAACTATCACAGTGCTTCTAAGAACCTATGCGTGCATGTGTAAGAGCTCACAAAACTAAAGCAACAAATGTAAATATCTGATATGCAGGATATCTGATATGACACCCCTGTAAAAGAATCATTTGACACCCCCGAAGGGTCACCCAAAGGTTGAAAACCACTAGAGTCCAGAGCAATGGTTATCAGTCTGTTGGTTGTGACCCCTTTGGGGTCAAATGACCCTGTCACAGAAGTTGTCTAAGACAGTCTGCATATTATTTACACTACAATTCATAACAGTAGCAAAATTACAGTTATGAAGTAGCAAAAAAATAATTTTACGGTTGGGGGGGTCACCACAGCATGAAGAATTGCGTTAAAGGGTCGCAGCATTGGGAAGATTGAGAACCACTGGTCTAGAACTTAAAGAATGAACCTCTGTATATATAGATATATAGAAAGAGGAGTTACTGGAATGATTACAGGCTGTAGTCCAGCTAATCCAACAATGGCCGGCTGTGAACAGAAAGTCCAAGAATCCAGTGGTTGCTCAGTCTAGAAAGCTGGTCTTTAGTATAAGCTAAAATCTCAAAGAAGTAGGCTCTAATGCCAGTGAAGGAATGGACTTGCTACTGAGGCAAGGACAAGCAGGCAAAGAGCAAAAGCTTCCTTTCTCTGTGTCATTATATCGGCTTTCCAGCAGAAGGTGTGGCCAGATCAAAAGTATGTGTTTTCCTACTTCAAAAGGTCAGGACTACCCACTTCAAACCAAGCCAAAAAAAAAAAAACCAAAAAACAAAAAGCAAAAACACCTCCCACAGATGTGTCCACCCTTTCTCAATTGTACTTCATCCTGTTGGTTTTATGCAGAGCTGTTTACCCTGCAAGAAAAGCCACGAGGCACAACAAAACCCACTATGAGAGTTTATTAGAAGAGAAGGACAGGAGAAGGTGTGCTCAGGCCTGTTTGAGAGACATGTGCAGTGAGACAAGAAGACAGAAAAGGGGGAAGAAGACGGGAGAGGAGTCTATGACCCACTTTTTATGGATTCCCTCACACATGCGCATATGAGCTTACATAGCTACACCATGCATGCACATAGATTGCATGATCACACTGCACACAAATTATGCGACCACGCAGCACATGGATTACATAGGACATAAGGGATGACTAAGCCTCTTGCTTGGCTACTGGACTGTGCATGTGTGGTCATGTAGCAACACATTCCAGATGTAGTCAAGTTGACAAGCAAGAATAGCCATCACACCCTGCAAAATCAAAAATCAAATCACATTCCTCCAACATACAATGGCACAGAATATACATTACCATCCCAAATGGGAGGAACTGGGGCATAGTAAAGATATACTGGACAAAAGCCAGGAATGAAACCCAGCAGGGCAAACTCCAAATCCTGTAGCATCAAAAGATGTAGATGGCTCTGCCCTCCCAGTTTTGCTATACACAACATCTCTCTTTCAGGGTAATTCCATTCCCTGTGTGTAGCTTCCCTTTGCAGATATCCCACAGCTCTGGTACCTCTAAAATGAGGTCTCCAATGCAATCCAGGCTTCACTTTTATAGCTGTACACAATGGCCTCTCAGGGCCTCCATGCAAGAAATCCCCTGCCACATGCCTGGCCTCGGTGACTCTCCTTAATCATGAAGGAAGAATTCACAGCCCTTTATTCAGGTACCTTCATGACCTTAAAGCCGGAACCACATAGACAACATGCCAAGTTCAGCTGCTTGCTTGGGTGGAGCCTGACCCCTTGAATCACAATCACAGCAGCTGCCATTTGTTATTGCTTTTGAGGCGCAGACAATCCTTCGGTAGGTATTTTCCTGTTACAAGTTTATAGGCTTAGCTGGATGGGGTCTTGCCCTTAGAGCTTCCCTCCTTTTATTCCAGTTTGGATCAGGCCTCTCCTTTCTCTCCTTAGCTCTATCAGCACAAGCCTTGGCTGCAACCTTAAATTTCCTGGTGCTATTTTTCTCAAGTGCACCTTTTTTTATTTCTTTTTGTCACAGTTGATCTGCAAAAGAATGATCACTAATAACCACACAACATAGTCAATATTAGACTGTCTTAAAAATCTCCTCTGTCAAAGAAATTAGTTCATTAATTTTCAATTTAGCCTTCAGAAAATTCTTAGAACAAGGGCAGAAGGTAGGCACACCCTTGGCCAAATGATGGTCTCTAGCCTAATTACTAATGTTGTGCCTCTCTGACACATCTGGAGCTGGTATTCCACAGTCCATGTTACTCTCAGAACTACTGTCTTCCAAGGTCCTGCTAGGACAGCCAATTAAGCTCTTCTTACAGCATTCAGCTACTTTAGCCCAAAGTGAGAAGGCCAGGCAAATACCATGACAGGCTCCTAAAAACTCAGTTAAGAACAAGGCCTCAGCCAACCCCCCTTCCTCCCTACAGGTAATAGCCAAATAAGGACAAAGCCTGGGACTTGTCCAGACTTGCCTAAGAATGGAAAAAACAATGTAGATAAAAGAGCCTGTGAGCTTTTCTTGGGGTTTGCCATTTTCGCCTTTGTGTTGGATGTGCAGCCCCAGCATGCTGGTGTCTTTACTCTCGAGATAGGAAACACTCTTGCTGATTGCATCACGTCTGGTGGTCTTTTATGGGACTTCTCGAGGACCCTAACACAAAATTCTAAAGACCTCCATATTCTCCCAAATAGCAACGTGGTCAGATTCTCAGCAAAGGCCCACTTCCTGGTCGCAACTTCTGTGTTTGTTACCTTTCTACTGCTGTAAAGAGACACCATGACCAAGGCAACCTGTAAAAGAAAGCAGTTCATTGGGCTTAAGGTTTTAGAGGGTAGAGTCTGTGATGGCAAGGCAGCAGGAACAGCTGGGAGCTCACATCTTGATCCACAAGTAGGAGGCAGGGAGAGCACAATAGGAATGGTGGGAGTCTTTGTAATCCTCAAGCCCACCCCAATGACAACAAAGCCTCCAACAAAGCCACACCCCCTAATCCTTCCCAAACACTTCTGTCAACTGGGGTCCTATATTTAAACAATGAGCCTATGAGGGCCATTCTCATCAGACCTCACATATTCCATACTTCTTCTGCCCACACATGGGCAAGTCAGTAAAAAGCATACGGACTCTCTCCTTTGCTGCCGTCAACAAGTCCTAGCCATGTCAGTTCCATCCCATGTGGGTACCCTGAAACCAACCACACTCCCTAATCGTAATAAAAGCTGAGCCAGTCTCCTTTCCCTATTCGCTCAAGACATTTTTGGGGTCAGCTTTGGAGCCTGGCTTGATTTCCACACCAAACGTGAAGCCTTCAGTTTTCACAGTGCATGCCTGCCATCGCCTGTTTCCACAGCCAAAACAACTTTGAATGGAAACTAAATAATGGGTGGTAGGTACATTTAATCTGTTTTTGTAGCCACATAAGACATGGATATAGCCGGGCGGTGGTGGCGCACGCCTTTAATCCCAGCACTCGGGAGGCAGAGCCAGGCGGATCTCTGTGAGTTCTAGGCCAGCCTGGTCTCCAAAGCGAGTTCCAGGAAAGGCGCAAAGCTACACAGAGAAACCCTGTCTTGAAAAAACCAAAAAAAAAAAAAAAAAAAAAAGACATGGATATATTTAAATACAAAACGGAAAAAAAAAGGACATTTCAGGAATGGAATTTTTATGTAAATGTGCAAATTTGAGTTTATAGAACTCTATAATCAATATGTCAAATCCGCATAGATGAGCCACAGGGTAGCTAGAAGGCTGAACCGGCTGGTAGGGCTAATCAAGCATATCATAAACATAAAGTGTTTCTTTCATACTTTTTAAAAGTTATTTTAGTTGGGAAGAAACATAATTAATAAGTATTTTTAAGATCAATCATCGAATTGTAAAATGTAGAGTGAACTGAAAGCATGGACCATTACACAGATTGCTAAAGAAAGGAATAAATGTTCAATGAGTAGTTTAGGACAATTACTGACTATAATAGGAGAGAAGTAGAGTACCACTATGTATAACACGCTAAAATTACACACTTAATATTTCATAAGAATTTTATATTTATCAAATACTAAAACTCCAGAGATAAATAAAAACATTTACATTACAAAAAAATCTGTCCCTGTTTAGAGAATAACTTTAGATACTTAAAATATAAAAGAAATAATACAGGGAAATACCAATAAAATTTGACTATTGAAAATACTAAACTTCATTTGGCAAGATGGCTCAGCAAGTGAAGGGGATTGACACCAAGCCTGAAGCTCTGCGTTCCATCCCTGGAACCCACACAGTAGAAAGAGAGAACTAACTCCTATGGGCTGTCTTTTGACTTCACAAGTACACTGTGGCATACACATGTCCCCACGCAACAGTAACTAAATAAATATAAAAATATCACTTAGAATATTAAACTTCCATATAGTCCATATTATTATAAAATCATAATGACAAACAGCAAACTTTCAAAATCTTTGAGATAATATGGCAAAAATACGCATAGTCAGTTTGTGATCTGCCTTTGCCAGGTACATCCCTTCTTCCCTGTCCCATGTTCCCTCTGCCTGCCGTCATCTATATACTCACAGGCCTAGCTCCAGACTCAGGAGGCAAACCTGCTTTATTCACAAGCTGTCTTTGCAGTGTACATCACTTCTTCCTTCTCCCACTCCTCCTTCTGCCTGATGCCATCTCCCAGAGCCCTAGCTCCATACCCTTGGATCTTGAACCTGTTTTGTTTACAAACAACCTTTGCCTAATGAATCATTCTTCTCCTCTCCCACCTTTCCCACCAATCTCTGACATCTTCATGCCTATAGACCTAGCTCCAGACTCTCAGTTCAGGAGAGATCTTTGCCTGGCCCCATTAAACAGCTCATGCACCAGCTTTACCTGAGCTAGCTCTTGTCATTCAACTCCTGCACTGCTGCAGTCTAAGGCAGGCCAGACTATCATATCAGAAACACAACATGTGATATGCCCATGTCACATCACAAAAACACAAATAATATGAATGTCCAAGACAACATGTCTCCCATCAAACCCACTAGTCCTATAGAAATGTTCTCTAATGAGAATTATCTAGATGAACCTGAAGACATAGAATATAACAGAACAATAATAAACCTTATCAAAAAATTCAAGGAAGTTAAATAAGACACAAATAAACACTTCATTAAACTTAAAGATGATAAAAATAAACACCTGAGTGATGCTCAAGAAAGTATAAATGCATGGCTGAATGAAATGATGAAGACTACTCAGGATTTAAAATCAGAATTCAGTGAAGAGATAGATATATTAAGTAGAACTTAAGTTGAAATGAAGATGGAATTGAAAAACTCAATAACCCAACTAAAAACCTCAACAGAAAGCCTTACAAGTAAAACAGATCAGGTAGAAGATATACTATCAGGACCTGAAGATAAAGTAGAGATATTGGACAACACAAGCAAAGAATGGACTTTTTAAGCACAGAGAGGGAACATGCAAGAAATGTGGAATACTGTCAATAGACAAAATTTTCAAATTATAGTCATAGATGAGGGAGAAGAACCCCAAGTCAATGGCAGAGCACAATGGCATAAATCATATTTTCAACAAGTTCTAAGTAGAAAACTTCTCTAAACTAAGAAAGACATATCCATACAGAAACACACAGAACTCCAATTAGACAAGACCAAAGTCCCTGTGGCATATCATAGCTAAAACTTGTAAGTATACAGAACAAAGAAAAAATACTGAAAGCTTCAAAAGCAAAAACACAAGTCACAGGCCGGGCGGTGGTGGCGCACGCCTTTAATCCCAGCACTCGGGAGGCAGAGCCAGGCGGATCTCTGTGAGTTCGAGGCCAGCCTGGGCTACCAAGTGAGTTCCAGGACAGGCGCAAAGCTACACAGAGAAACCCTGTCTCGAAAAACCAAAAACAAAAAACAAAAACAAAAAAAAAACACAAGTCACATATAAAGGAGAACCTATCACAATAACACCTGATTTCTCAATGAAAAATTTGAAACCCAGAAGAGCCTAGAGTTTCACTCAAAGTTCCAAAAAACCACAACTTCCAACCTAGATTTTTGTACCTAGCAAAACTATCTGCTGTAGTGGAAGGAGAAAGAAAATCTTCCTATAATACAAATAGCCTAAAAAAAATTCATGTTGACCAAAACAACCTAAAGATGATATTATAAGCAAACTGAAGAGAAGAATAAGCACAGCCAATAGTCTGTAAAAAGAAAACAAATATATAATTTAACAAGGAAAATAAACCACAAGTAAGAGTACAAACAAACAAGACCTACAGAATAGTCCACACAAACAACAAAGAATATACATTCTATGTAGTAGCCCATGGCTGCTTCTCTAAAATAGATCACATCCTGAGACACAAAACAAACCATAGCAAAATCAAAAAATTTTAAATAATTCCATGTGAGGATTATGCAATAAAACATAAAATTGGCAGAAAATCTTTACATAGTGCACAAAGTAATGGAAATTAAGCAACTCGTCACTTAATGATGAGTATGGCAAAGGAGAAATCAAGAATGAAATAAAAAAAAATACCCCTGAAACTAAATATTTTTAATAAAAATTAAAACACAATACAGTAAAACTTTAGACACACATTAAAAACAGTTCTAGGGGCTGGAGAGATAGATCAGGGGTTAAGAGCATTTCCTGATCTTCCAGAGGTCCAGGTTCAATTCTCGGCATCTGTATGGCAGCTCACAACTGTCTGTAACTCCAGTTCCAGATGATCCTATTGTGCTCCATAGGATACTACATACATGTGGGGCACATAAGCTTACAGAATCACATATATACTCATAAAAATAAAAGATAGATACATAATTTAAACTTCTAAGAGGGAAGTTTGTAGCCCTAAATGCCTACATTTTAAAAATTAGAAAGAACACAAGCAAATGATTTAATTATGCAACACAAAAGTTGGTTAAAAACAAAAATAAACCAAACCCAAATGCAGTAGATAGCTGTCTTAGTCACTGTTCTGTTGCTGTGAAGAGACACCATGACCAAGGCAACAATTGTAAGAGAAAGCGTTTAATTGGAAACCGGCTTACAGTTTCAGAAGTCCATTATCATCATGACAGGGAGCATGGCAGCATGCAGGCAGGTGTTAGAGCAGTATCTGAGAACTACATCATGATCTATAGGCAGAAAGAGAGACGCTGGGATTGACATGGGCTTTTGAAACCTCAAAATCCACTCCCAGTGACACACTTCCTCCAACAAGACCACACCTTTTAATTCTTCTAATTCTTTCCAATAGTGCCACTCCCTGGTGCCTAAGCATACAAACATATGTGCCTATAGGGGCCATTCTTATTCATACCACCACAATGGCAAGAAATAATAAAAACTCAGAGTAGAAATTAATGACATAGAAACAAGGAAAATGATACAGAGAATCAATGAATCTGGTTCTTAAGAAGATAAACAAGCTCCATAGACCTTTGGACCAACTAACCAAAAGAAATAAAAGCATGGCTCAAATTAACAGAATCAGGAATGAACAAGGAAAGTAAAACACACAAAAAATTCAGAATATTACAAAGGAATGCTTTAAAAACATGTTCTCCATTAAGTAAGAAAATCTAGAAGAGATAGATACATTCCTTTATTCACCCAAACTACCAAAGTTAAATCCACAATATAAACAGATCCATAACAACTGAGGAGATTTAAACAGTAATAAAAAAGTCTAGACCCAGATGTATTCACCACAGAGCTCTACCATACTTTCAAAGATTTATAACAAATATTTCTTAAACTATTCAAAATATAGAAACAAAAGAATCATTCCCAAACTCATTTTAAGAAGTCAGTCTTACTCTAACACCAAAACCAGGTAAAGGCACAAAAAAAGACAGAAAAATAGAAAGAAACTAAAAGAAAGAAAGATGGAAGAAAGAAAAACTGTAGCTTAATATCCCTTATGAACATAAATGTGAAAATTCTCAATAAAATAAACAGTAGCAAACCAAATATAGGCACATATCAAGAAGATCACTATCAACTTGGCTTTGTCCTGAAAATGCAGGGATAGTTCAACATACCTAAGTAAATATAATAAATGTATAATAAATGACATAAATATACATGAAGACAAAAATCACATAATTATCTCAATAAATATAGAAAAAGCCTTTGACAAAATCAAAAGTTATATCGTTATAAAAATCTTATAGAGAGTAGGACTTGAGGGAACATGTCTGTCTTAGTTAGAGCTTCTATTGCTGTGATAAAATACCATGACCAAAAAGCAACTTGAAGAGGACAGAGTTTATTTCAACTTACATCATTGTAGACCATCATCCAGGGAGGTTAGGGAAAGAACCAAGGAGGAACTTGGAAGCAGGAACTGATGCAGAAACTATGAAGGAATGCTACTTGCTGGCTTATTCTTTATGGCTTTCCCAGCGTAGTTTCTCATAGCTTCCAAGAACACCAGTCCAGAGGGCATCACCCACATTGAGCTTGGCCCTACCATATCAATCATCAATCAAGAAAGTGCAGCACAAGCCAATCTAGTGAGTGTATTTTCTTAATTGACCTTCCCTCTTTCAAAATTACTCTAGTTTGTGTCAAATTGACACAAAACTAACCAGTACAATACCTCAAAATAATAAAGGCAATTTTGACGGTTTGAATAAGAAAGTTCTCCACGGGCTCATATATTTGAATGCTTAGTCACCAGGGGGTAGTACTATTTGAAAGCCAAGCTTTCATAATTAACAAGAAGTGTCTGTGTCATTATTTGGGAGCTGGCTGTCCAAAGAAAGTCCTGCTACACAGGACCACACTACCAACAATGGGTTGGGAGACAATGGGTTGGGGTTGGGCCCTCCCCCACCAATCGCTAAATAAGAAAATGCACTACAGCCCAGATCTTATAGAGGCATTTTTCTCAATTGAGTTTCCCTCCTTTCAGATAACTCTAGCTTGTGTCAAGCTGACATTAAAAATAGCCAACACACAGGATTTCTCACTGAACTTGAGACTCCCTAGTGGGGTTATGTTGGGCTGGCCAGCAAATGCCAATGATCCTCCTGTCTCTGTCTCCCCATCACCTATTACAGGAATATAATTCTGCACCTGGCTTTTCCATGGGTGCTGGGAACTTGTACTGAAGTTGTATGTGCAAGCACTTTACTGACTGAGCTGTCTCCCCAGCCTATAGTAAACATTTTTGATGTTTGCATCACTGGAATGTCCACTGTGAGTCATCATAATGGGAACTAACTAAAGGAAACCAATGTTCCGAAAAATGGAGAAATATTAAATCATGTTGAATCACTTCCAGATTTGACATGGATAATAAGGGCCCCTTGCTCATACAAACCAAAAGAATAAAAATCTGAAACATAAATCCTGTCTTTTGTAAAACTAGAAGATTATTTGTGCTAATTCCATAGTACTTTCTAGTAAGGTAACTTGCAACAGGAACATATTCTTTCACAATTGTGGAGGCCCGAAGTCCAAAGTTATGGAGTTGGTAGGCCCTGCTCCCTGAAGACCCTAGGGGAGAACCCCTTCTTTGTTCCTCCCAGCACCATGTCCCTTCAGCAACTCCTTTGAGAGCACATCACTCGCATTTCTGCCTCCATGACCACCTTGCCTTCTCTTCTCTGTGTCTCTTCTATAAGAGGGCCATTTAGAGACACTCAAATTATCAGGACAGTCTTCTAACCTCAAAAGCCTCATCTAATTACACCTGCAAAGACTGCTTTCCCAAATGAGGCAACAGTCACATATTCCAGTAATACCACATGGCTATCTTGGGAGCGGGGTACACATTGTTCTACCTACCTCAACAACTGTGTCATTCTCATTATAGGAAGATTGAAAACAGACAGGGGCATGACAAGTGACTTAACAGAAAAATCAAAAACACATGACCAAACCAAAATAACCACTGTTTGTGACAACAGACCCCTGTGATAGTAATAGCAACTGATATTAGTTAAGTACTGACCTGTTTACAGAGCTTTAAAAGAAGCTCAGAAAGTGGTTAACCAAGGTGCCTCGGACACCAGGTGTGAACGGGAAGATGAAGATGGAGTCATTGAAACATATGTGTAAAGAAGAGATAAGCTATTCCTAAACCAAGTTCTCACTCCTACTCTGCATGGTGAAACAGCTACCCCTCCATCATCCTGTAATATCTAGAGAAACTTAACCACAAGTCTCCAAACATAAACCAAGCAAAGAGGAAGAAAGAGAGGCAGCTCCATGCTGACCACAGAGGGGGGCAAGTAAAATCTGCATTCTAGAGACTGGAGCATTTCCACGGCCAGCTCCAGAGCATTGTCCACTGGGGAGGGGAGCATTCTTCTCTGAACACCATGTACATAAGAATCTCCAACAAGCTTTGTGCTCATCAGCTGTTCACATCAGCCAGCCCCACAAATGCACACAGAGCTTCCAAGGAGCCTTTTCATTTCTGTTCTTAACTACAAACAGACAGACAAGTATTGCCAGAAATGTGAGGAAAGCTTCCAACATAAGTACCACATAAGCACCTAGTACAGGTGTGAGGCACATAGGAAACTGAGCAATATCAAAAGCTGGAGAAAATGCTGAAGACATTGTGAGAAACCCAACTGGAGAATTGGAAAACAAGTTGCACACATAAGCAAGAAGTCTAACAACAGTAGTAACAAAGTAAAGGAACTGATGTTCAGAAAGCGTTCACTAATTCACAGCCCCAGATAAATATTAAAGGAGAGAAATTAAAGAACTTTACTTTTATGATAATATAGTATTATTTGAGAATTTCCTTCTAGATCCTCCTCCACATCCCTCTCCCAACCTCACGTCCTCTTCTAATGTGGTTTTTAAGTTTATGGAAAAGCTGGACAGAAATTAGAGAGTACCATAGCTCTTGTTTCTATTTTCTTTCCCATCCCTACCATAAACTCTTACTATTTTATATCAATGTGATATAAGTGATATACATGTTATAATCCATAAATGGATGAAGAATTTTGTCATCAACATTAGATGCACTAAAAGATGTGCTCATCTGTGGGTTTAGGCAAATCTTTAGTGATATGTACATATCATTTGGCTAATATATAGATATAGAGAGATATATGTATGTATATCACAGTATTGATTGGGATAGTTTTACTATCTGAATATCCTCCTTCACCCTTCTCCTCCCTAAACTCCTCATAACCACCAATCTTTTGACTGTCTACACAATTTTACCTTTCCCAGAATATTATGTAGTGAGAATAATACAATTTTTTTCTAACTAACTTTGTTCACTGGGAATATGCATGTCTGTTCTTATCTTTTCACCTCTTTATTTTGCTAACATATTCAATTATATGAGTGTTCCATGGTATACTCATTTATCCACCTATTAGAAGACAGTTGCTTCCAAGTTTGGGCAATTATAAATCAAGCTGCTGTAAACATTCTTATGAAGATTTTGTACAAACTTCAACTTTGAACCCATTTGGATTGTTGGGTTATGTGCTAAGACTATGCTTAATTTTATAGGAAACTACATGTTCATCTTCTGTGCATTTGACAGTCCCACCAGCAATAAATGAGCACTCCTGTAGGCAGAAGTTTCTGTCCTGCCTGGTCCCACAGCCACTCAGTCCCAAATAAACATACAGAGGCTTATATTATTTACAAATGGTTTGGTCTATTGCTCAGGCTTATGACTAACTAGCTCTGACACTTAAATTAACCCATAATTCTTATCTTTGTTTAGCCATGTGGCTTAGTATCTTTTCTCAGGACAGCATTCTCATCTTGCTTCCTCTGCATCTGGCTGGTGACTCCTGACTCCACCCTTCCTCTTCCCAGAATTCTCCTAGTCTGGTCACCCCACCTATACTTCCTTCCTGGCTACTGGCCAATCAGCATTTTATTAAACCAATATGAGTGACAAATCTTCAGTGTACAAAAGCATTATCCCAAAGCACATTCCTGTTGCTTCATTTCCTTTCTGGTATTTGGTGGTATCTGTGATTAGGACTTTAAAAGCTATTGTATGTGTACAGTGATTTCTTATTCTTTGTGAAATATGATGCTGAATGTCAAGCACTTACCTGGTATCTGTTTGTCTTCCTTCATAAGCTGTCTTCTGTTCTGACAGTTTGCCTATTTTTAAATTGGGTTATTTGCTTTCTTAAGCTTGAAGTTCCTATTTTGGATAAAGTATTTTATCAGATATGAGGTTTTTAAACATTTCCTCCTAAACTGTGACTTATCTCATTCTTTTAGAAATAATAACCTTTTAAAATATATACATATAAAACACGTGCATGTAAACAGAGACCACTATAATGTTCAATACATGCATCCATTGAATAACATTTAAACATATTTCTCTTCTCAAGCATTTATCATTTCTTCATGGTAAAATTTTCTAAATCTCTTATTCCAGCTCTTTGAAATACACCATATGTAATTGCTATCTGTGGTCACTGTACTCTGACAGTAAAGACATTTTGGGTAGACACATTAGGAATGTGTCTCTTTTGCACCTTTACTTAGGAAGCTACTAGAAGATGCTAGTACAGGTACTAAGAAGAGAACACAAACCTAGGAAATAAGGCCCACTATAAGAAATACACAAGAGGAATTCCAGGGTTGATAGTAAAGCAAAGTCCCCAGACAGCCACTATGAGCTAGCCTGGGAGAATGAAGGGTTAAAAACTAGGGCACAGAGAGGAAAAGATACTTTCTTTTTATTTATCTTTTTGTTAGCCTTTTAATATTTTTGTTTCAATATGTACATTCTACTTTATTTACAGAAAAAAAACATCAACAAATAAATGATACAAATATTAGAGATACAATCATTTCTGTATTTGTAGGAGACTGTTTGCATGACTCCTTTCTAAAGACATCTGTAGATGAAACTCTAAAGGGTCTTATTAAATAAGAAATACAGAGCCAAATAAAGAGTTAAAAGCCCAGAGATCAGAGCAGTAGCCAAGACCTAAGACCACTCGCTGCCATCCTGCCCCTGAGAGAGAGAGACCTTCTTCCTGGGTCCTGTCTTTTTATTGCCTTTCTGTTCTGCCTTTTCATTGGCTCTAAAGCCAAAAAAATGACTTCCTCATCACTGTCTGTCTATACAGACCTCCAGGTCTCTATGGTTGGTGCTGGGATTAGAGGCATGTGTCACCATGCTGGCTGTGTCCTTGAACACACAGAGACTCTGCCTGATCAGATTAAGGGCATGTGCTACCACTGCCAGACTTCTGCTTAATGGCTATGACCTCTGATCTTCAGGCAACTTTATTTATTAACATACAAATAAAATCACATTTCAACACAAATAAAATATCACCATAGACATCCAAGTCCCTTACATAAAATCCTGCTTAATTTGCATATAATCAACACACAAGACCCCCAAATAATCTCTGGATTATATGTTAAACTTGATTTAATATAAACATCATAAAAATGATTGCTAGGATATATTGTTTAGGAAATAATGATAAGAAAGGAGTTTGGCCACTATAGACACAAGTTAAAAAATGTTTGGGGGTTCATAGCTAGTTGTATATGCAGGTGCATAATCAGTGGATATGGAAAGCTGGCTGTATTACAATGTGCCCAAAACAAAGTTGATGATAGCCCATCACTAAGAAAAAAATCTAGAGACACTTGTCTTAGGAATGGAATGGAGGTTAGAAGGGTCAGAAGGAATTCTACAGAATAAAATAGAAATGACAAATTATATGACAGATTTGACCATGTGAAACTTATATAAAAAGCCATTTTTAAAGCTTTTCAAATGGATAAGAATTATGATATGTCAAAAAAAAAGTGAATCAAGTGAAAATAACCAGCTTTAACATCCAAAACCAAAAGGTCTACAAAAGAAAGAAAATGTTGCCACACTGTAGTACTGAGGTCGGTATTGAACAATACCCACATAGTAATGACAATGGAAATAAGAAACAGGTATTAACTAAAAATTGAAATATAATTATGGGGTCAGCAAGATGGTTCAACAGGTAAAGGAAGAAATAATAAGCTGTTATGTGCAGCTCTGGCCCTGTCAGCCTCTCTTCCCCAGCACAGCATCTACCCACCTAACATTCTGAGCATTCCCAGGGTCTCTCTGGAATGTGCCCAGGAACAATGCTATCTGACATAAAGGAAGATACTATTTTTGCTGGGTATCACTCCCCTTTGGGCCCCTCCCAAACCCCAGCAGAAGCCTTATAGGAATGGGGATGTGGGCTCTGGAGCTGTCTATCCTTCAAACCTCTTTGCTTTTACCCCAATTCCAAGCTACAGTAGGGTTAGAGGCTATGGAAGCAACTCTGCCATGGTCCTCGAGTCTTAGTGATAGTTAGTAATAGAGAATTCTCTCAGGTCTCTACTGAAATTCTCTCTCATCCTCCCTCCTGCAGGAAACTGGGCCAAAAGAAAACATACCATATAGTAGCTGTTTGCCTTGACTCTCTCATTCCATGGAGTGTCAAGGTTGAGCCAGACTTGCCTGCCAGCCTGACTCCCTCAGGTTTAGTTCTAGATCCTTCCTTGGGTTCTCCATGGTACATCAGTAAAGGATTTGGCTGACTCCTCACAGACCCGTGGAAATAGTCAAGTCTAAATTCCAGAAGAGAACATAGAATGGTGATGTTTACCTGCATCTTATTTATGACTCTGTGGTACTGAGAAGTTGAATAAATTGCTCAAAGTTCCCCATCTAGACTAGGGGTGGTCTGGCTCACCGAAGCCTTGGTTAAGTTTCCAGTTCTCCATGGAAGTATCCACCTCTCCATTCAGGTGTCACCTTGGCAACGAAAACTTTTAACGAGCTGCCAGTTCTGCTCTTTCCTACTCCCAACAGCACTTTAGAGAATGATGCCCAGTCTGCTTCTCCTATTGTGGGTGAGGAATTTCAGCTTCTCCCTGTAAACACAAGACCTCACTTAATGAGTGTTTGCTACAGAGTTCTGGGATCACCATGCACCTGAGAAGGCTTCAGCATGTGTCCATAGTGGGAGGCACTGGCATACTAGGGCCTTGCTGGGCATGCATCTACGCTGATGGATGATGAACTAGGAAACAGGGCCCATGTGAAAGCTCTCCACTGAAGGCCCTGGAGTATGAACTGTTAGGCTGAACCCCGTAAAATGGGAGAATTTACTAAGACAAATGATTCACACATCGACAGCTTCACTTATGTCTTTCAACATATAAAATCAACCTAAGTAGAACAGCCAATAAACCTCGGAGAAGTGTTCCCTTGAAGATTTTGTAACCTCCTTCGTTAGATACTTTTTGTAATGGTCCTATAGCTGTTCAATGTGGACGACTAACACTCTGATGTCCCAAGGCCCAGACAACAGAGATAAAATCTGATTCCAATAACTTTCTTCCACCCAGCATCCCTCTGGCCAACTGTTAAACAGCCACTAGGAAAGCAAGGCTTTGACTCAGTTAATTATCTCTCAATTCTGGCAAGAAGGCTTACAAGGACTCTGGAGCCTGGAAACAAAGACTTCTATGCTCCCCTTGCATTCTCTCCTCTGTTCCTGGGTGTCCTTTGGTAGATTACACATTAACGTTTTGGGGTACCATACTCACCTTTGGAAGAAATATCCACATGAAGGTTAGTCCAATGATGCAAATGTTCTTAAAGCAGCAGCTTTCTCTTTTCCGGCCAGAGCCTCTGGAACCGAATGTGGCAGAGGTAGTCGACAGTGTAATCTATGCACACTTTATCTGGAGACAGCATCATTTCTCCAGCCCTCTGGAGACTTAAACTAGAAAAAGGCCCAAGACGCCTGTCAGAGCCAACAGTGCCTGTCATATTTCATACACGGGATGAAATATAAGACTTTAGGCTCCATTAGCAGCCAGTTTCATTTTCACCCCAGGAAGGAGGCTCAACATAACCACATCTTACTTGTTCTTTCTTACGTTTTTAATATAAATGGCCTTAAAATTCCCACTTCCATCCCTCACCACTGCCCCCAGGCACTTGGAAGCTATATGATCAGATTTTACAGTCAGATAATGTGGTATTCTGAGGCTACCTATATATATATGGTGTGAGGGGTTTTTTTTAAATAATAATAGTAAAGCTACAGCCTGATAAAAAGAAGAAGTTTGCTCTCTAGTGGCTGACTTATAAAAGGCTCTGAAACCCACACAATAAGCTATGTTAGAAATAAGAAGAAATTTAACAGTTTTATCTAGGTTATAAGGTTTGAGTAATTCTTTTGATTTTAGTGACTTTCACATTTTTTCCCTACACTGAAACACTACATTACACAAAATGTTTTGTGCGTGTTTTTCCTCATTAAAATATTTCTTATCATTAAGTTATTTCAGTTCTAAAATCTAAGAGTAGCAATTAGGTTTCTGCTGTTTTATTAACGTGTTGTACATTTCAAAAGCTCTATGGACTGGTTTAATACCATGTAATTAATGTTTATTATAGACACATTGCCCAGTAATATAACATCATTAGCTCTTTCTAAACCATTTTTAGATCTTTTTCAGAAAGAGTATTTAGCATAATTAATATGAAGCTAATTAATATCATTTCATTACTCCTCTTTCTCTAACAGCTCAGTTTATGATATTTTACAATAATATGAATTACAAGATAAGGAAATTTGTGCCTCATTGTGAAACCACCCACCTCCCTTTGTGTTTTGCTCTCCTATTTATTCTCCCACGGTTTTGTCTTTTTTCTCTCCAAGTCCACACTACTTTCCACAGCTCTCTTTAGTAGTGTCTGTTAGACCATGGGCAACTGAGTGCCATTCCTGAAGTTCTAATCTTTGAGACTTATTAAAAGTGAGGAGGTTCACAGGAAGCTCTCACCTATACCTAATAAATAGCTTAAAGAATTTTCAGATCCATAATTAACTGTTGGTTTTGTTTGGGTTTTTGTGACAGGGTCTCTCTATATAGCCCTGGCTGTCCTGGAATTCACTATATAGACCAGGCTGGCCTCACACTTACAGAGATCCATCTGCCTCTGCTTCCCAAGTTCTGAGATTAAATGTGTTCGTTACCACACTTGGCTTAATTATTTGTTCTTATGTTACCTATGAGAGAGAAACCAGCAAGCATAAAAAAGGTCTAAGCTTTCAAGAGGTCCAACCACAGAAGAACCAAATTACAGAGAATACCAAGATTGGGGTAAGGGCATTCGAAGAGGTCATTAGCAAAGGGAAGAATGATGCGCGCTTATGAAAGTTATCCTAGCTACTGTATGTAGAGAAAGTGCCACTACGAGGACAAGTGTACTGACAGAACACACCTCTGGAAACAACTGGAGACCTGCAGCCTAGGGAAGTTGGGGTATAGACAAGAGCAAGGCAGCTGAGTTGCAAACAGTAGCTAGACTTCTACCTTATTTCAAAGGTAGAGCTAATGGTGCTGGAACCAAGCTGGGAGTAGGCTTTAGTTGAGCATCGGGTAGATGGCCAGTGATAACCACTTAGAATTAGATGCTGGGAGAAAAGCCTGTTGGGACGATGAGTGGCAATGGATTTAGAGTTCTGTTCCAATTGGTTGTGGTTCAACTTGTGAGTCCATTACAAATGAAATGTCAGATAATCTTTGTCAAGTGGAGATTTCTGTATGACTAGGCCTCTTTCTGTCAGAAGTCTGGAGTGTAGAGGCAAGTCCAGATGTGTCATTTATATTTAGAAGGGCTCAGGGCACAAACGTTCATCTAGGGAGAGAATTTGCACGGATAAATGAATAGGCCAGGAGCCGACATTGGGCACTCAAGCATGTTAAATAAAGAAAGTATTGGTACCAGCTGAGGTGATTGAGCAGAAGTGGCCAGCATCCAAAAGAAAGGCAGAAGGCCAACAAAGCAACCCAAGAAGATCAAGTGAGAGTCAGATGCAATGGTGGCCATCGAATCTGACACAATCAAGGTTACAAGTGATTTTGGCTACAGGTGAAGGTTACAGGTGACCTTGAAGAGTTGTTTTAGTGCCAGGACAGGGACAGAAGCCCCCTTCTTCTTGTAAAAATCCACAACAAGCCTAAAAATTTCCTTCTCAGAGCAAAGATGAAAGACAGAAAAGAAAAAGTAATTCAGACACAGGGCTTTGTTGTTTTTGCTGATAGTTTTAAGAGCCTTGACTTTTGATTTGGAATCTTCTCCTAACCTCTTTGTAGTTGAAATGTCCAGCAAAAGGGATTCTTCATGTAATAAACTGAATTATATCCTAGTTCACAAACAAACCATCTCGTCATCACCAGAGATTAGATGCTGAAATAAAAGAAAACTGAGATAGAAGAGAAAAAAAACAAGAAAGGGATAAAGTTGAGTGAGAGAACTTGAGAAGACACAGGAAAAGAATAAGGGAATCAGCAGGAGAATGCCTGGAAGAAGGAGGAAGTTTTCTTAAAAATCAGAAAGGAAAAGATGAAAAACTAAGAAAAGAAAATATTTGAAACTAGGAAAGGGAAATACTAAAAAATAAGAAAAGGCATTAAAAATAAGTAAAGAAGGTATTAAGGATGTTTTTCTCCCTAGGTGTAGCTCAAAATAAAATTTGAAATATGTGCCAATCTCAGAAAAACGGACATTGACAGAATATGTGTGGAGTATGTCCTCCTTCAGATTATTTATCTAGGATCAAGGGAAGGAGGTAATACATCGTGCAGTCAAAAGGAATCTTGCCATGAGCTGGATTATGGAAGCCACTTATTTTCTGAAACTGTAAAAACATCACATAGCTATTTAAAAACATTTATGCCCATTCCTATACTGGTTAGTTTCAGGATAATCGGATTATTTTTATATTATAATTTTAACATTTCTCCCTTTCCTTTCCTCCCCCAAACCTCCCAAATACCCCTCTCCACTCTCCTTCAAATACATGGCTTCTTTTTCCAATTGTTATTACATATGCATATGTGTATGTATATGTTTACACATATGGATATGTATACACATATATATTCCCAAATAAAACCTGCTCCATCCATGCAATGTTACTTGTGTATATGTTTTCAAGGCTGACCACTTAGCACTGGACAACCGATAGGTGTAATCTTCTTTGGGAAATACTACCTCTCCTGCTTTTACAATCTTTCTCTTCCACAACACTCCCTGAACCTTAGGTGTGGGAGTGTTTTGTAGATTACGTCCACTGAGACTGGGCGCAACAACTCTGCATTTTGATTGGTTGTGGTTTTCTATAGTGGTCTCCATCTGTTGGAAAGAGAATTTCCTTGAAGATGGATGCAGACTACACTTATCTATGGTTATAAGGACAAATGTTTATAGATTGTAGTTAGGTTGTGGATTCTCTCCCAATAACATTGACTTCACTAGCACTGAGTAATTAGCTAGATTTCCAGTACCAGGAATATTTTCCCTCTTGTTGAGAAGGTCTTAAATCAAATTAGGGAATTGGTGGTTACTACCAGGTAGTCATGCCACTACTGCACCCATATGGTTATCATGCCAAGCTGGTCATGGATGTGGTTCATGAGCAACCTAGCTGGATAGGTTGCCTCCCTTCTTTGGAAACCTACAAGATGCCTTCTGGTACATGAAAGCTAGTGCTCAGAAAGGTGGCATTCAGGTCAGTTCCGGCTCATGGGTCTCTGGGCCCTGTGTCTGAAGTGCATGGTGTCTTCAGTAATAGTGACTTACCTTCCACCACCAGGGGGCAACAAAGAACAACAGCAATAGGCTGTATGTTTTAGGAGTCTCTTGGACAGTCCTAGCCAACAAGTCAGAAGAGTTTCTCACATTTAGTACTGGGAGTTTTGTTAGGTACTCTTTGACTCTTGGAAGGAGAATTTGCCAGCCCAGTTGAGAAAAGCTCATTAAAACTATATATGTGTATTTATAAACGGAATTAAGCAGTGTTTTTAGGTAAATATTTAATAGTTATGGTGATATTTCATTTGTATTGAAATGTGATTTTATTTGTATGTTAATAAATAAAATTGCCTGGGGGTCAGAGCTAATAGCAAACCATAGCAGAAGCCGGGTGGTGGTGGCACACACCTTTAATCCCGATCACATGACAGGCAGATCTCTGTGTGTTCAAGGATACAGCCAGCATGGAGACACACTTCTTTAATCTCAATACCAACCATAGAGACCTAGAGGTCTGTATAGACAGGCAGTGACAAGGAGGTCATGTGGTTGGGTTTACAACCAATAAGAAGGCAGAACAGAAAGTCAATAAAAAGACAGACACACAGGAAGTAGGTCTCTTTCTGAGGGGAAGGACGGCAGCGGCAGGAAGGTAAGAAGGCAGTTTTAAGTCTCAGCTCTTAGCTACTGCTCTGACCTCTTGGGCTTTTAACTCTGCATTTGGCTCTGTGTTTCTTATGTAATAAGACTGTTACATCTACAAATAGTATAATTCTTTATGGCTTTTTCAGGCATCTTTATTATTATTTTATCTACTCCCTTTCTTCTTCTGTATTTACCTTCTTTCCCTCTCTCTAAAGACCCCTCCTTTCCCATTTCCCCTGTTAGATCACTTGTATCCTGCTCTTCCCCTTTACTCTCTTCTTACCTTCTTCTGTATTTACCTCCCTCTCTCTACCTAAGGAGCCCGCCTTTTTCCCTTTTCCCTGATCAGATTACTTATACTCTGCTATCCCCCTATCTATTGTCTCTCAATCCCTCTGTCCTGGCAATGGACCCATTTTACTTTCCTGATTTCTGTAGTTCCTACAAGCTTTGTATTCACATCTGAAGATTTGGAGCTAGGAGCCTTCAGTAAGAGGGAACACAAGACTTTTGTCTTTCTGGGTCTGGGTTACCTCACTCAATATGATTTTTTTTTCTACTTCCATCAATCTATCTGCAAAGTTCATGACTTCATTTTTCTTTTTTATTGTTTATTTATTTTACATCCTGGCCCCAGTTCTCCTCCCTTCTCTCCTTCCAGTCCCTGCCCCCTACCCTCCCTCTGTCCCCACCCCCAATCTACTCCTCCTCCACTCCATGGTCCCCATAGGCTTATAGCCATATCATAATGCAAAATGCATTCAGTGCAACTTCAAATGTTCCCCATACTCTTTCATAGTCTCAACACTGTATAATAGTTTAAAGTTCAATATCTCTTCTAAAATTCAAGGAACTCTCTCTATTGTAACTCCCTATAAAATAAAAAGGAAAATTACATGCTTCCAACATACTGTGGCACAGAACATACACTGCCATTTCAAAAGGGAGGAAAGGGGGTTAGAGTGAGGAAATACTAAACGAAAGCAAGACTGAAGCCCAGCAGGGCAATCTTCAAATTCTGTAACTCTGTATCTGATGGCAAAGGGCTTAGAAGGCTCTTCAATCTCCCACTCTTTCAAGTTTGCTAACTGTGACACCGCTCTCATGCTCTCTCTCTCTCTGGTTCCACTTCTTGTATGCAACTCTTCTCAGCAGACATCACATAGCTGTGGCACCTCCAACACCATGGAATCTCCAGCCATCCTAGACTTTACTTTCCCAGCTTCAGGCAATGGCTGCTCAGGCCCTCCATGCAGTAAGTCCCCTGACACATTCCTGGCCTTGGCAGGTTTCTTTAACCCTGGAGGAAGATTCCATAACCTCTTTACTCCTACATTCTTTGGACTCTAAAGCCAGAAATACATGGCCAATGCTGGCGAGTACTATTTCCTGTTCACTGTCCCTAGTAATTAGGGAAATGCAAATCGAAAACAACTTTGAGAGTTCCTCACACCTTCATCAGAATGGCAAAGATCAACAGAATGATAGACAACAAATGCTGGAGTAAAGGGAACCCCTGTTCATTGTTGGTGGGGTTGTAAAGTGATATAGCCTCCATGTAAATCAGAAGAATTCTCAAAAAACTAAAAATGAATCTACCATATGATTTAGCTATACCACTCCTTGGCATATGCCCAAAGGACTTGAAATCCTACTCCACAGATACTTGCTAAGGCTGTCCTATTCACAATAGCTAGGAAATGGAAGCAATCTATATGTTCTTTAACTGAACAATGGAAAATAAAAATGTGGTACATACACAGTATGGAATACTATTCAGTAGTAGAGAGAAATGAAATTGAGACTGCACCTTAGGCTCCATACTCGGGCCCGCAGACCCAGAAGCTTTATTGGAGGCAAAGCTGATCCTGGGGACCCCAGGTAAGATACTATCACCCCCCACTAAAGCCCTTTAAGCCCAACTGACAAACCCAACTGCACTCCTTCCCCTGGGTTCCATATTCTGGCCTACAACTTCAAAAGAAGACTTCTGTTTTACAGGAGGCCATGCCAGATCTGTGGACGCCAGCCCTGACAGAAAACTTCTGCTGTACTGAAGGCCATGACATACTAGGAATCCCAGAGGCCAAGTAGATACCCAGAACCCCAGAGGCCACACAAGTACTTGGACCCTCAGAGGCAACATTGGCACCTAAAATCCCAGAGATTTTGAAGGCCGTCCAGAACCCCAACAGAGACACCCTACTGGACCTGAAGATTCACTGCACCGGAACTCTTGGCCACTTACGCCAGAAGACCTGAAAGGAAAGAGAACCAAGGAACAAAAAACCCATCCAACAAAGACAAACACAGAAATCAATACCTAGACCTATAATCATCCCAAACCCAGTGCCTAAATGCCAGTGAAAGAACACAATCAATAACAGAAAGAGCAATATGGCACCACCAGAGCCCAGTTATACTACTACAGCAAGGCCTGAACAATCCAACACAGCTGAAGCACAAGAAAATAAACTTGAACATAGCTTCATGAAAATAATAGAGGTCCTTAAAGAGAAAATGAAAAAATTCCTTAAAGAAGTTGAGGAAAAGACAAATATATCCCTTAAAGAAAACCAAGAAGAAACAAACAAATGAAGGAATCAGTTTAAGACCTAAAAATGGAAGTAGAAGCAATAAAGAAAACACAAACAGGGGTAATTCTGGAAATAGAAAATTTGGGTAAATGAACAACAACTACAGATGCAAGCAGAATACAACAGAATGCAAGAGATAGAAGACAGAATCTCAGGCATTGAAGACAATAGAGGAGATAGATTCATTGGTCAAAGAAAATGTTATATCTAAAAAATTCCTAACACAAAACATCTGGGAAATCTGGGACACCATGAAAAGACCAAACCTAAGAATAATAGGAATAGAAGAAAGAGAAAAAAACCAGCTTACCAAGGCTTTTTCCCAACAGAAAGTAGGCAGACCCCTGCTGCTCATACTGCTTTCTCAGCACCTGCTGCCCAGGACAGGATGATGTCCCAGGTCTCAGCTACAGATGCTTGGTGACCAATAGCTCCTGCCACTGCTTGTGCTTGTGGTGGGGACATCTGAAGCTGCTCTCTCAGACTGCCAAATCTGCAGTAGCTGTTCAGTCCTGGATGCTGCTTTGTGTGTCTCAGGTCCCATGCTGTAGAAAAATCTATCCTAAGTTTCTATTATACCTTCACTATATACTTATCCCTATATCTAAACCTACATTTCTCAAACTCTATGACTTACTTATATTACATTCATAGACCTAACTTAGTAGATAAAGATTGAGAGAGAGAGAAACAGAGACAGAGAGAGATACTTGTTGCAGCCTAATTTGAACTATTCTGCTTTATATTTACTATTTTACTCCTGAAGAATAGAATATCACTACCTCACCTTAATTCATTACCAGGCATGCCCCTTTAACCATGGTGCCCCCTCTCTTTTATCCTCTGTATCTAAGCCCCATGTTGGGTACCATATGTGGGAGTCCAGATCCAACCTATTCCTACCTATTAAACAGTTCCTATGTGGAGGAGAGAGCGATAAGAAAATATCAGATAGAAGGATAGAGCTTGATGACAAAAAGAAAGTGACACAGGAAAGCTTTGGGAGGGCCTGGGTCAATACCCAATAGCCCCTTTGTTTATTTAAAAGAGCTTTTTATAATATGCCAAGGAGAGAGGCAAAAGATCTTCCCTTTGCAAGATCAAAGCACACCACACAGCCAAGTGTAGACCCTTCCAAACACCCAGTAAACACATCTGTGGCCAAATCATCCATTATGCAGCCCTGCTGGGTAGAGCAAGCTCAGATTCTCTGAACTGAGCATTTGGGCTCCCACACATTTCATACTCATAAAACGAAAAATCCACCAAGATGATGTCTCAATTCTGAACATCTATGCCCCAATATAAGGGCAACCACATTTGTAAAAGAAAGATTACTAAAGCTTAAATCACACATGGAACTCCACACTTTAATAGTGGGAGACTTCAACAATCCATTCTCACCAATGGACAGGTCATGAAGACAGAAACTGAACAGAGAAATAACAAACTAACATGTTATGACTCAAATGGACCTAATAGGTATCTACAGAGCATTTTACCCAAACACAAAATAATATAACTTCTTCTCAACACCGCATGGAATCTTCTCCAAAACTGACCACATACTAAGCCACAAAGTAAGCCAGGAGGTGGTGGTGCATGCCTTTAATCCCAGCACTCAGGAGGCAGAGGCAAGCAGATCTCTGTGAGTTTGAGGCCAGCCTGGTCTACAGAGTGAGATTTAGGACAGGCACCAAAACTACACAGAGAAACCCTGTCTCAAAAAAAACAAAAAAGAAAAAAACTAAGCCACAAAGTAAGTCTCAACAGATAAAAAAAAATGTAAATAACCCCCTGTATCTTATCAGACCACCATGGATTAAAGCTGGATTTAAGCAACAACAGAAAGCTTACAAATTCATGGAAACTGAACAACTCTCTATTGAATGGCTGCTGTATCAAGGCAGAAATAAAGAATGAAATTAAAGACTTCCTAGAATTCAGTGAAAATGAACGCACAACATATCCAAATTTATGGTCCACCATGAAAGCATTGCTAAGAGGAAAGTTCATAGCATTAAGTGCCTTCATGAAGAATTTGAAGAGATCCCATACTAGTGACTCAACAGCATACCTGAAAGCTCTAAAACAAAAAGAAGACACACTTAAGAGGAGTAGATGGCAGGAAATCATCAAACTGAGGGCTGAAATCAATAAAATAGAAACAAAGAGAACTGTTGTTTGAATCTAAGAAGGTCTTATAATAAAAAACCTAGAGCCAAATATCAGGGTGAAAGCTGAAAGATTAGAGAAGTGGAACAGCCAGCCACTAGTTCTTATCCCTATGAAATCTTCAGCCTAAGGAGAGTGAGTTCCTGTTTCCTCATGCCTTATATGCCTTTCTCTGCCCAGCCATGTCACTTCCTGGGGTTAAAGGCATGTGTGCTTCCCAGTACTTGGATGAAAGGTGTATGCCACCATTGCTTGGCTCTGTTTCCAGTGTGGCCTTGAAATCACAGAGATCCAGATGGATTTCTGCCTCCTGAGTGATAGGATTAAGGGTGTGGGCCACCACTGCCTGACCTCTATGTCTAATCTAGTGGCTGGCTCTGTCCTCTGATCCTCAGTCAAGCTTTATTGGGGCATACAATATATCACCACAGAAAACAATACAAAGAATCAATGAAACAAAGAGTTTTTTCTTGGAGAAAATCAACAAAACACATAAACCCTTGTCCAAGCTAACTAAAAGGCAGAGAGACAATATCCAAATCAACAAAATCAGAAATGAAAAGAGGGACATAACAACAGATTCTGAGGAAATACAGAGAATCATTAGGTCATACTTCAAAAACCCACACTCCACAAAATTGGAAAATCTAAAAGAAATGGACAAATTTCTTGATAGATATCACTTACAAATGTTAAAACAAGAGAAGATAAACAATTTAAATAGTCCTAAAACCCCTAAGGAAATAGAAGCAGTCATTAAAAGTCTCCCAACTACCGGGCGGTGGTGGCACATGCCTTTAATCCCAGCTCTTAGGACCAAAGCCAGGCAGATCTCTGTGAGTTCAAGGCCAGCCTGAGTTGAGTGAGTGAGTTCCAGGAAAGGCACAAAGCTACACAGAGAAACCCTGTCTCAAAAAAAAAAAAAACCAAAAACAAAACAAAACAAAAAGCCAGGGTCAGATGTAGAATTCTACCAGACTTTCAAAGAAGAGCTAGCTGGGTAGTGGTAGCACATGCCTTTAATCCCAGCACTTGAGAGGCAGAGGTAGGTGGATCTCTGTGAGTTTGAGGCCACCCTGGTCTACAAAGTGAGTTCCAGGGCAGCTAGGACAATTACACAGAGAAACCCTGTCTCAAAAAAATCAAAAAAAAAAAAAAAAAAGAAGAAGAGCTAATACCAATACTCATCAAATTATTCCACAAAATAGAAACAGAAGGAACATTGCCAAATTCTTTCTATGAGGCCACAATCATACTGATACCACATGACCATTGATGCAAAAATACATAATAAAATGCTGGCATACTGAATCCAAGAACATATCAAAAAAAAAAAAAATCATCCACCATAACCAAGTAGGCTTCACCCCAGAGATGCAGAGATGGTTCAACATATGAAAATCTGTCAATGTAATCTACCATATAGACAAACTGAAAGAAAAAAAAACACATATTCATCGCATTAGATGCTGAAAAAAACCTTTGACAAACTCCAACACCCCTTCATGATAAAAGTCTTGGAGAGATTAGTAATACACGGGACATACCTAAACATAATAAAAGCAACATACAGCAAGTCGATTGCCAACATTAAATTAAATGGAGAAAAACTCAAAGCAATTAAACCAAAATAAGGAACAAAACAAGGCTTTCCACTCTCTCCGTTGTAGGCAGAGTTTTTTGTTGAGACAACTGGTCAGCTCTATCTTGACAGTCAACTCCATCCTTCTTCTTGCCAGCGTTCTTTCAGTCTCACTCTCCCACCTAAAGTCTTCCTGCCTAGCTATTGGCCAGATGGCTCTTTATTAAACCAATGAGAGCAATATATATTCACAGTATACAAAATGATTATTCCATAGCACTCCATATCTATTCAATATAGTACTTGAAGTTCTAGCTAGAATTTAAGGCAACTAAAGGAAATCAAGGGCATACCAACTGGAAAGGAAGAAGTCAAAGTATTGCTATTTGCAGATGATATGATAATATATATAAATGACCCAAAAAATTCTACCAGGGAACTCCTACAGCTGATAAACACCTTTAGTCAAGCAGCTGGATACAAGATTAACTAAAAAAAAATCAGTAGCCCTCCCATATCAAACAATAAACAGGCTTGATAAGAAATCAGAGAATCAGCCAGGCGGTGGTGGCGCACGCCTTTAATCCCAGCACTCGGGAGGCAGAGCCAGGCGGACCTCTGTGAGTTCAAGGCCAGCCTGGGCTACCAAGTGAGTTCCAGGAAAGGTGCAAAGCTACACAGAGAAACCCTGTCTCGAAAAACCAAAAAAAAAAAAAAAAAAAAAAAAGAAAGAAATCAGAGAATCAACACCCTTTACAATAGCCTCAAATAAAATAAAATATCTTGGTGTAACTCTAATCAACTTCAAGTCTTTGAAGAAAGAAATTGGAGAAGAAATCAGAAGATAGAAAGATTTCCTATGCTCATGGATTAGTAAGATTAACATAACAAAAACAGCCATCTTACCAAAAGCAATCTACAGATTCAACACAATCCCCATTAAAATCCCAACACAATTCTTTATACACCTTGAAAGAACTATACTCTACTTCATATTGAAAAACAAATGACCCAGAATAGCTAAAACAACCCTGTACACTAAAAAAACTTCTGGAGGTATCAATATCCCTGATTTCAAGCTCTACTACAGAGCTATAGTAATAAAAACTGCATGGTATTGGCATAAAAAAGATACAGGTGGATGAATGGAATCAAACTGAACACTCGGATGTCAATCCACACACCTATGAACACCTGATTTTCAACAAAGAAGCCAAAATTGTACAATGGAAAGAATAAAGCATCTTCAACAAATGGTGCTGGTCTAAATGGATATTGGCATGTAGGAGAATGCAAACAGATCCATATTGATCACCCTGCACAAAACTCAAGTCTAAGTGGATCAAAGAACTCAACATAAATCTAGATACACTAAACCTGGTAGAAGAGAAAGTAGAAAATAATCTCAAATACATTGACACAGGAGACAATCACCTGAACAGGACACTAATATCATAAGCACTAAGATCAACTAATAAATGGGTCCTCATTAAATTGAAAAACTTCTATAAGGCAAAGGATACTGTCAATAGGACAAAATGATAGCCTACAAAATGGGAAAAGATCTTCATCAACCCCATATCTGACAGAGGGCTGATTTCCAAAATTTATAAAGAACTCAAGAAACTAGATATCAAAAAGCCAAATAATCCAATTAAAAAGTAGGGTATAGATCTAAACAGAGAATACTCAACAGAAGAATCTCAAATAGCCAAGAAAAACTTAAGGCAATGTTCAACATCCTTATCCCTCAGGGAAATGCAAATCAAAGTGACTCTCAGATTCCATCTTACAACTGTTAGAATGGCTAAAACCAAAAACACAAGTGACAATTCAGACTAGACAGGATGTGGAGCAAGGGGAACATTCCTTCATTGCTGGTGGGAGTGCAAACTTGTACATCCATTTTGGAAGTCAGTGTTATAGTTTCTCAGAAAACAGGAAATCAATCTAACACAAGACCTAGCTATACCATTCTTGGGCATATACCCAAAGGATGTTCAATCATACCACAAGGACACTTGCTCAGCTATGTTCATAGCAGCTTGAGTTGTAATGGCCAGAACATGGAAACAATATAGATGTCCCTCAACCAAGGAATGGATAAAGAAAATGTAATACATTTACCCAATGGAGTATTACTCAGCAGTTAAAAACAAGGACACCAGGAAATTTGAAGCAAATGGATGGAATTAAAAAAAAAATCATCCTGAGTGAGGTAACCCAGACCCAGAAAGACAAACATGGCTTATAGTCACTCATAAGTGAATATTAGCTGTAAAGTAAAGGATAACTATACTACAATCTACAGACCCAGAGAGACTAGTAACAAGGAAGATTAAGGGGGGATGTGTGAATGGACTCTGAGAGCAAGTGGGAAAGGGAACATGAGTGATCAGGTTGTAGGGGGCATAGGAGGGGAGCACTGAAAGAGACTATGGGAAGAGGGGGGGCCTTTTGGCATCAAATAAAAATCTGGTGCAAGGGAATCTACCAGTAATCTACAAGGATGATCCAGCTAAGGGGATATGTAGCCTAAACCGGCTATCTCCTGTGACCAGATTGGTGCCTAGCCCAATTGTCATCACAGAGGCTTCACCTAGCAACTGATGAAAACAGATGCAGACAACCACAGCCAAACATTGGGCTGAGTTCAGGGAATCATGGAGAAGAGGAGGGAGAAAGGATTGTAGGAGCCAGAGGGGTCAAGGACACCACAAGAAAACTCACAGGGCTCATAGGGGCTCATAAACTGAACCAACAACCAGAGAGCCTGCATGGGACTGACCTAGGCACTCTGCATATATGTTAAAGTTGTGTAGCTGGGTCCTCTTGTGGGACTCCTAACAGTGGGATCAGGAGCTGTCTCTAACTCTTTTACTGGCTTTGGGACCCTACTCCTCATGCTGGGTCACCTTGCCCAGCCTTACTTAATACATGGGGAGGTGCTTAGTCTTACTATAACTTGATATACCATGTTTTGTTGATACTCAAAGGAAACCTGCCCTTTCCTAAACAGAAATGGAGGAGTGGACTGGAGGGTAGGGACAGAGGAGGAGGTGGGGGGATTGGGAGGAGGGAATGGAAGGGAAACTGAGTTGGGATGTAAAATCAATAAATAAATTCATTTTAAAAGAAAAGAAATGAAAAAAAAAGAGTTGTCATGATCATGATTTCTCTTCACAGCAATAAAACACTGAGACACAGTTGTTTTGGTTTTGGCTTTGGGGGGTGTTTGTTTATTTTGCTTTGTTTTTTATGTGCCCCATTTTTTTTTCCTTTTGAAATAAGTTGGGGTTTTTTAGATTTATTTTTATTTATATGTATGCATGTATGCCTGTGTCTTCAAGGCCCACAGAGGTCAAAAGGGGGTGTCAGATCCCTGGAGCTGTAGTTACAGGTAATTGTAAGCTGCCCAGTGTGGGTGCTGGGAAGCAAACTTGGGTCTTTTGCAAGAGCTTTATGGGTTCTTAACCACTGAGCCATCTCTCTAGACCTTGAAATAAGATTTAAGTATGTTACTCATTTTTTTATTTTACAAGAGCTCCGGTGAGAGACTTTGGATTTTAAAGAAAACTTTTTAAAGCACTGGTATTCCTTATTACTGTAGAACTTTTAAAGTTCTGTGTTTCGTATTACAATACTAATATGCTATCTTAGGGACAAGATGGCTTAAAGTATTGCATTTGTGTGTCAAGCTGACAAGGAGTGGAATGTCCCAGTTATCTTCAGCTGTCAATTTGGCACACCCTAGAGTCATTTGAAAAAATCATTGAGGCTTTGACATGATCAGACTGACCTGTGGTCACGTCTTTTAGGGATTGTCTTGACTGATGATTGATGTGTATTGCAAACTGGGGGGCGGGGGGGGGGCAGCCTCCAGTTAGCACCAGAAGACAATCCCACTGTGAGCATCACCACCTCTAGGCAGGTGCTCCTGGAGTGTATAAAAAAGCTATATGAGTATGAACCAAAGAGAAAGACAGTGTTTCCATATGGCCCTACTTAAATTCCTGCCTTTATTTCCCTCACTATAAGCCTATAAGCCAAATAAACCATTTCCTCTCCAAGTTTCTTTTGGTCAGGCGTAGTTTATCATAGCAACTTGATGAAACCAGGACAGGTGTTGAAAACACACACTGGAAAAAGACAGCCTAGTGAGCAAATAGTGCTGACAAAACTGGATATCCATCTGTGAAACCATCAATCCAGAGTGGATCAAAGACCTTAATTTAAAATCTAAAACACTGGAAATGCTAGAGGAAAGCAGTAAAAACACTTCCGAATATGGGTATAGACAACAACATTCTGAGTAAAACCCAATAGCGGAAAAAATCATCCCGAAAATTGACAAATGGGATCATATGACACTAAAAACTTCACACCAAAAGGAGCTATTGTCAGTCGGGTGGCGGTGGCACATGCCTTCAATCCCAGCACTCGGAGGGAAAGCCAGGTGGATCTCTGTGAGTTCGAGGCCAGCCTGGTCTACAGAGTGAGATCCAGGACAGGCACCAAAACTACACGGAGAAATCCTGTCTCGAAAAAACAAAACAAAACAAACAAAAGCAACAACAGAAAGATGCTATTGTCAGAGTGAGCAGACATCCTCTGGAAAGGGAGAGAAGCTTTGCCAGCTATACTTCAGACAAGGCGTTAATATCTAGGATATACAAAGAATCACAAAAATTAAACACACACACAACTACCAGTCAATGGGTGGTCCAATGAACTAAACAGAAAGTTCTCAAAAGAATAAATGCAAACAGACAATAAATAGTTTTAAATGTGCTCAGCATCTTTAGCCATCAGGGAAATGAAAACCACTTTCAGATTCCATCTCACCCAGACAGAATGACTACCATCAAGAACACAAATACTAGTATATTCTGGTAGGATGTAGAAAAGGGACCCCTGTTCTCTGATGGTGGAAGTCTAAATTGGTGTAGCCAATATGGAAATTAGTGTGGCTGTTTCTTTAAAAGCTAAAAATATCACTACCGTATGACACAGATATACTACCCCAGAGCATATACCCAATTGGCTTTATATCCTACCACAGAAATACTTGCACATCAATGTTTATTGATAATTTAGTCATAATAACTAGGAAATGGAATCAGCCTAAATGTCTATCCCCAGATGAATACGTAATGAAAATGTGGTACATTGTGAAAAATATGAAATTTTCCAGTTAATGGGTGAAACTAGAAACTATTAAGTGAGGTAGCACAGGCTCAGAAAGACAAATACTGCATATTCTCTCTCATCTATGGATCCTAGATTTTAATGTTGATATATGTGGAAGTGTGGGTAGTACCACAACACTAGAAAAGGACCCATGAACAGGAACAAATAAGGCTTTAAAGGCAGGAAGAAAAACAGACTGCCTGAGATAAATGTGGAAAGGAGAACTGAGTGTGATGGTACAAGTGGAGAAGGGAGCAGGGAGATGGAGATGGGGAGGGGAGTAACCAAGACTATACATAACAATGCCATAAGTAAACCTTTTATGTTCACTTAAAAATAAAACAAAAATAAAAACTAAAGGTCACCTTTAGACATAGCCACACAAAAGAAATTGTAAAATCTTAACAAATACTGAAGATACAAACAGCCCGTTAGTTTCTCTCTTTCACAGTCTTGTGCTAGGATTTCTTCAACTCCCAAAGCAGTACAGGTAAAATAATGCCTCAGTAGTGACAAGATCCTGCAGACTGTTGGGCTTCAGGGTAGATGCTTGTTTGCATTAGCCCTGCAATTGTACTGGTGTTCAGAGATGCCACCAGATCACGGTTAAGTAGAGAGGACCTTACAGTTGAAAGATTGGCCAAGACTCTAGACATTCTCAGGACCCCCTTCTCATTTCCCCCAGGGCCTTGAGCTCTGGTTGTGCCAGAGCCCCTGGGTTGCAAGGCTTTCTTTCCATGCTTTATGCTGAGTTGCTGACTCATTTCTTTACCACAACAGAAACTAGAGGCATATCACCTGCTGTCAACTTATTTTTCTTGCTGCTTGTGACCACCAGTTCTTTTGCTGAGATTTTAAAATGCAAACTACTGTAATGAGGGAGCACACACCTCAGATCCCTGAACCAAAGAACACAAAGATGCAACAGGAAGGAAGGAGGCTAGAAGGAAGGAGGTCATGTGAAATTTATTAGTAATTTTCATGGTTGGTTCTAATGCCAATCTGCCACAAATTAGAATCACAAAAGCAGGGCACTTCAGCTGAGGAACTGTCCTGATTGCCTTAACTGATGAGAAAAGGCCCACCCAAAATGTGGGCAACGCCCTCTGGTAGAAACTTAAATTTAAAAAGCCATGGCAGAAAGAGGATTATTTGGGGCTTGGGGATTTAGCTCAGTGGTAGAGCGCTTGCCTAGCTAAGCGCAAGGCCCTGGGTTCGATCCTCAGCTCAAAAAAAAAAAAAAAAAAAAAAAGAAAAGAAAAAAAAAGAAAGAGGATTATTTGTGGTTCTCTTCCTTGGCCCTCCCTCCAGCCTATTAAGTTAATTATCCTGTTTTGCTGCTGCTGAACTCAAGTTTCCAGGTTTCCATCATTGGCTAAAGACTAGGAATTTTACAAGAACCCTCTAGATTTGGGGGCATCCTATTAGAATTGCTGAGGCCCCCAGCCTCATAGACTGAGAAACTACAGGGTTATCATCCTCTCCACTGTGACAAAGCTACCATGGGACTACAACTTCGAGGTACCCAGGCTCAAGGACTCAGTTGCTGCCAGATCACCAACCTCTCAGATGTGAAACAGCTTTTGTTACTGTTTCAATGTAAGTTGATTTAATAAATCCATATATGTATGTGCAGATATATGGATTTATATATGTGTATAAATGTGTGTATAGATAGATAGATAGATAGATAGATAGATAGATAGATAGATAGATAGATAGATAGATTCTATTGGTTCTGTTCCTCTAGAAAATCCTGACTAATACAAATTGTGGTAGCAGAAATGAGGCATTGCTGTGATGAACTTGACCATATTGTTTTAGGGGAGGATTGTAAAAACATTTAGAACTTTGAGCTAGAAAAGCCATTGAGTACTCATAGCAGTATGGGTTGTTATGTGGGATCTTGGAAGATATGAATTCTGAGAAATGTTGACAATGGAGGCCTGGTATGTGAAGAGAGATATGGTGGTATTTTATTTGTACTGAAATGTGATTTTAATTGTATGTTAATAAATAAAGTTGCCCAGGGGTCAGAGCTATTACAGCCATAGCAAGAGCGTGGTGGTGGTGGTGGTAGTGGTGGTGGTGGTGGTGGTGGTGGTGGTGGTGGTGGTGGTGGTGGTGGCACACGCCTTTAATCCCAGCACTTGGTAGACAGAGCTCTGTGTGTTCAAGGATACAGCCAGCATTGGAGACACATGCCTTTAATCTCAATCCCAACCATAGAAGACCTGGAAGTCTCTACAGACAGGCAGTGACAAGGCAGTCATGTATTTAGGTTTACAACCAATGAGAAGGCAGAACAGAAAGACTATATAAAGACAAACACACAGGAAATAGGTCTCTTTCGGAGAGGTCTCTTGGCTTAAGAGGCTAGCTGCAGGGTAAGGCTCTTAGCTCTGATCTCTTGGCTTTCTTCTTTGCATTGGTTCTGTGTTTCTTATTTAATAAGACGGCTGGTTATATCTACAGAGGGAAGTGACTACTCTTCCAGGCCCATTTATGTGATACATTTAAGAATGTGGTGCTCCTGGTTAGCTGGGGCTGAAGGAGCAGCTGTGATTAACAAGAGCTCAGCAACACTGAAGGAAAGCCTTGGCTTCACTGGGACAATGGATGCTGGCTAGCTGAGATTGAAGAAACAGCTGTGATTAATTGGAGATCAGCATTGCTGAGGTGACATCTTCTAGAAGGTATTTCCTCTGAGTCAACATACAGAAGCTGTGGTCCAGGGAGACCAAGGCTGTGTTTCAAAGTGGAAGCCAAACTTGGCCTTCTGTGAGAGTCACTGACCTGGTACTGATTTTGAAGGCATGAAGGGGCCTTAAGGTGTTGCTGAGGCTTGACATTGATTGGCAGAGGCAGAGTCCCTGAAGAGAGGCCAGCAGAGGCTTTGGTGAAGGATCAACCTCCATGGCAGTGGCTCGATCAGGATACTGGAGATGCCCGAATCTTGGGATGGCACAAAGACAGCACCAAGTGTGATGTCCAGCCACCCTGAGCCTCCCAGACAACTGTGTTTTGTGGCTGGCAGAGCTGGAGAAGAGGAACTGCGCAAGCCCTTTGGAGCCCAGAAGATTGCATGAGCGATTCCAAGATGTCAGATACTGACCGACACTGGGGACCTTGTTTTGTTTAACTGTGATTGCTTTTATGTCCCAGTTCCTCCCTTTTGGAATAAGAAATACTTTATTTACTTTTATTTGAAAGGAGCCCACAATTAAGACACATTGAATTTTTAAAAAAGATTTCGGACTTTTAAAGTCTTGGCATTTTTAAAGACCTTGGACTTCTAAGTGTTTTATATTGTGATAGCAACAGAAGATCTTGGAGACAAACAAGGAAGGTTATTGTTTAACAGTGATGTGTTTGTGTGTCACGTTGACAACTTGTGATGGCTGATCTTGATTGTCACCTTGACACACCTGGGGAAAGGGAACCCCAGTTAAGGATTGCCTCACCAGAATGGCCTGTGGACACATCTGTGGAGCATTTTATTAATTACTAATTGATGCAAAAGAGCCTATTCCACTGTTGGCATTACAATTCCAGGCAGGTTGGTCCCAAGTTGTGTAAAAAAGAAAGCTGAATATCAGCCAAGGAGCAAGCCAGTGAGTAGTGTTTTTCAGTGGTTTCTACTTCAAGATCCTGCTTGGAACTCCTGCCCTGACCATCAACAATGGACTGTAATCTGTAAGATGCAATGAACCCTTCCCACCCACCCCCAAGTTGGTTTTAGTCAGTATATTATCAACAACAGAAAGCAAACTAGGATAGTAATGATATCTAGAAAGAAAAACTCCATTATAATTATGTAGTTATGTTTTTAAAACATGAGCAATGAGCCCGAGGAGAAAAGAATTATCCCATAATTTATTTGTGCATAATTCAGATGAGTGTAATTAAGAAAATCAGTTTACAGCCAAGCATAGTGGCACACACCTTTAATCCCAGCACTGGGGAGGCAGAGGCAAATGGATCTCTGTGAGTTTGAGGCCAGCCTGGTCTACAGAGTGAATTCCAGAACAGCCAGAGCTACACAGAGAAACCCTGTCTCAGAAAAGAAGGAGGAGGAGGAAGAGGAGGAGAAGGAGGAGGAGGAGGAGGAGGAGGAGGAGGAGGAGGAGGTAGAAGAGGAAGAGAAAGATAAAGAGAGGAAGAGAAAGAGGAAGGAAGGAAAGGAAGGAAGGAAGGAAAGGAAGGAAGAGAAGGAAGGGAGGAAGGAAGAGAAGGAAGGAAGAAAGAGAAGGAAGGAAGGAAGGAAGGAAGGAAGGAAGGAAGGAAGGAAGGAAGGAAGGAAGGAAGGAAGGAAGGAAGGAAGGAGAGTCAGTATTACTTAGTGGGCAACCGAAAGACCAGAAATACTGTTTCTCAGTCTACTATGATCCCATCCCTGAGGAAGATAGACAGGAATATTCCTTCCCAGAATGAAAGTTCTCATGCAAGTTTAGGGAATGCCAACCATACTGGAATGTTGTATCGTTGGTTAAAAGTGTTCCCTGCTCTTACAGGGGACCTGAGTTTGTTTCCCATGTCAGGAAGCTCACAGCCACTTGTAACTCCAGCTCCAGGACACTTAAAAATACTTAATCATTTAAAAAATAAATAATATAGACGAAGCTTCAAGAAGACTCTAGTGGTTATTCCATATTGTGGGTGCCTTGCCTGAAAAGGACAGAGAGGGAGGCAGCCCTAGGGTTTAGCCATTACTGGATGACTACAGCTTCTAATCTCAGTCCTTATGATTTCCAGTAAATATCTGATTTCCCTTAACATTTACAAATTGTATTTTTCATGATTTTGAGTGTTTGCCTTCCAAAATGACATCAAGAATAACCAGCCAGGGTGGGTAAGAAAATCCAAGTATGGGAAAGATGGCAGCCTGCACAGGTTACCTGGTTTTGTAAATATTTCCAAGGGAAAAGAGCACCCTAACAGCAGTGAGGACACCATGTGTTATATGCATGCATAAAATTCCAATTTACCTCAAATTTATAGTAGATTCTCAAGGAGCACACCATTCTAAATTCTAAGGAAAGGAGAATATTAAGAATAGGCTAGGGACCACATTTTGGGGTAGTGAATGGAGAGGGAAACCCATGTCATTTGAGATATTATTCACATTGCAACTGTTGCTAAGGAAACCACCTCCTATTCATGCCCTGCACATATCTCCCTTTTCTGTTGTTACAAAGTGCACAATACCACAATTAAAGCATGAGGATGAGAGCCTGGTGATATACTTGGAAGACATTCAAAGTTGTAAAATAGCAGGGAAGCCATTAGTGAGGTTGTCACCAGAACTAGAGACCAAGGTGCACCTAACACAGAAAATCCTACTTTCTATCTTTAGAAGTTACTGCACAGCCTAAGCTACAGAGATTTACTCTTTCACAAACACCTTAGAATATCAAAGAGGCTTTTATCTGTGTCTATCAAGGAGGGTGGTAGAGCACACGCTTCATGGAGTCATGCAGGGTGAGACCAGGCAGAGAATTCCTTCAATCTAAGAATACCATGAAGATCAGAAAAATTTAACCACGGTAACATGGCTACTTCACGGCAAAACGTTCTGATACCTAATGTGGGAAAGAGAATTCAGGGAGTGCTCACAGGCAGCTGTAATCCAATGACGCAGAAACCAGAAGTGAGACAAGTCCTTGAGGTCTTTAAAGTTTAACTCGCCATATATTACAGAACTCTCCGGAAAGTTGCCTTTTTATACATACTATAGACTTGAGCAGTAATGACTACTTGCTTAGTCTACCAATTTATGCCACTCACTATGTCTGAGGGGACAATGGGGACTTCACTGAAACGAACTTGATAACGATACTTATCTCATTCTCCAGACACTCCATGGCTGGTAGGACCATGCTCCCAAAGCTTTTCTTAAGGTTCCAGAAACTCATACCTTTTCCCCACTCCTTCTCTTTGCAGTTCCTTCCCCTGGTGCTTTTATTTGCTGAGTAGTCATTCAAGAGATGGTCCTACACAAAAAACAACAGCTAAGAGACAGTGAGGAGAAGAATGTGACCCTTACCCCAGTCTGGCTTTCTGCTGTTGAAAGTCAGCTCCACCTAGATATGGCGGCTCATGTGTGTAAACACAGCACTTGCTGAGAGTTCCAGGCAAGCCTCAGCTATAGAGTAAGACACTATCTTAAAAAAAAAAAAAAAAAAAAAAAAAGGAAAAAGTCAAAATTATTTTAAACAACCAGGTCAGACTGTAGTTACCTAATACTTCCCCTACTCCAACAACAAATTCCTCAGGCTTCTTTATTCCTTGAAATGGTGGCATTTCCATTTTCATAGAAGGATCTCAGCACCATGATGCTTACTTACCAGTCTGTTAAATGTTCAATCTAGGTCAGTAGCCCTATTACTATATTGTCTAGGATCCATGAGTCCTATCACTTTCCATACTTCAGTCATTACCTACTGACCCATTAAACACACACACACACACACACACACACACACACACACACACACACACACACACTGACTACAAAATACCTTCTTCCTCAACCCTCTGGATTTCTTTTCTAATTCTAATAGTGTTCCATGAGTTTAAAAAAAATCACACATTGAAAGTAAATATAATTGAGATTTCACTAGGTTGAGTTTATTTTTTCTTTTTTGTGTCCCCAGTCCTAGATATGCTTCAATATTATGAATTTCCTCTATCAGCATACTGGGCCACTTTCCAGTGTAAGAAGACATCCTGGATGGTGAAGCAAAGAAAGAGTCAAGAGTGTGTCCAGTTCCTTCATTTTTCTATTTTTCTGCTTTTCATATGGTAATGTCCATACCCATAGTATCATCACGTGTTTATTTCAAATATATTTCTCATAATTTCTAGTCATATGCTCAAAAGCCTGATGCTAATTCTTAAAAAGCAATGGAGAAATTAGCTGTATCTTCTTCAGATGTGAACAAAATAACCATAGTTTCAACTTACAAAACCATTTACATATTTATAAAAAAAACTATAAAAGGTATAAAACAAATTCTTCAACAGCAATTGTCCATAGGAAAGCATTTTACTGTTTTTAATCTGGGTAATGATGTAATTTATGTCCTCAAAGTTCACAGACTGAAAATTAATCTAATTCAACAGTGCTGGGAGGTGAGTAGGACCCACTGGGGGATTTTTTTGGGTGCTGAGGGTCTAATGGATTGATTTTGATTATAAAGAAGATTTAAGGGGTGGGGGAGATGGGTTGGTTGGTAGAGATCTTGCTGTGTACACATAAGGACCTGAGTTCAGGTCCCTGGTCTCCATGTAGAACACTAAGCATGGCAGTGTGCACTTGTGGTCCCAGAGCTTGGGAACTGGATGCAGATGGATCAATGGAGATAACTGGGCCATCAACATAGTTGAATCTATAAACTCTAAGTTCAGTGAGAGACCCTGTTTCAAAAAATAAGATATAGAGAACTGAGAAAGAAAAACATCCAGTGTTGGCCTCTGATCTCTACCTGCATGCACACACCACACACACACACACACACACACACACACACACACACACACACATGCATTCACATACACACATACATACCCTCAGACCTACACACACACACACACACACACACACACACACACACACACACACACAGGACTTGAAGCACACCCACATTTTTTTGTTCTCTGCCTTCTGCCACTTTATGATGTATCAAGAAAGCCTTCACCAGAGTCTACTCCTTCATCTTTGTGGTAATGCAATATTATGAAAATATCCCTTACATGAGAGATTTGCTGGACCTCACAATCAGAGTTAATAATACACTTACTTTTAAGTATTAAGTGACTTAATTGTTAAATCACTTAAGACTTAAGACTGCTGGCCTACTCTGTACTCAAACTCTCTGTTAAATCTACCTAATTTAAGAGACCAGTGTAATAACCAAACTTACTTGCTTTGGATTTCCCATGCAATCCATTTTTAAACCTAAGCTAATGCATTGCTGTGATCTTAAATTATGTACTTTCCCATGCTCCTGAGCCAAATAATGCATATTAATCATTTGCTAAAAGTAGCAAACACAGAAATTGAACCAACTTCCTAAAATCTACCCTAAATGTTGAAGTATGGATATTGGTTGATAAACAATGAGGTATGTTCTCAGGATCAGTTGAGGTCAGTTGGAGTCAATGACTTAATACCTCATAAAACTCTGTTAAAGATTTTTGTAAATTATCTCATTCCTTTCCCCATGTGATGCTATCTATGCTGTTCAATAAATACAGAGAAAAGCCCTTTATTAGGGACAGACACATACAGCTCATTCAAAAGAGACGCACACAGACACCCACAGGGACAAAGACAGTCACAGAGACAAGCAGACTCACATGACAGCCTTCAGATAGGCACATATTCAGATTCATACAACAGACAGAGGACAGAAGGCATGGGGAGCATGAAGTAGAGAATTCAATCGAAACTCCAAGGAGACATGCTTCTCTTTCTTTCTTTAATGTGACACTGATGCATTATTGGTGACTCGGAGTTAATCACTAATACAAATAATCCATGTACATTTGAACTTGCAACCTCCAGGACTGGGAGGAATAAACTTCCATTCTTTGTAAATTACCAAGTCCTAGGATTTCTGTTGTAGTAGCACCAACACAGATTTGCATGTTGGAAAACATGTTTTCTAGAAGAGGGACTAGTTGGAAAGAAGGAGATCTGCAAATATGGGAGGGACACAAAGGGGGCAGTGGGGATGAATATGATCAAAATATATTACATATGTATGTATGAAAATATTATGAAACTCATTATGATGGACAACTAATATATGATAATATATCATATAAAATATTTTTATATTATTAATAACCAATATTTATTAAATTTCACATTCTTCGTCAAATATGTTAACACATCTGATGATTTTGTCCACATTTTAAGAGTAGAAAACAAATAAGCTGTTTCTTATATAAACTTTAATTTCTTTGTTATACATTAGAAATTAGCTCATTTGACTTTTCATCATTTTGTAAGACAAAATTATTGTTGGCCTAGGAGATGTCTTCCTGGGTTAAAGTATTTGCTGTGCAATCCTGATGACCTTGTTCCATCCCTGGAGCCCACATAAAGCTAGATACAATGACATACATCTGTATTCCCAGTATATCTGTAGCAAGAGAGAAGGTAGAGACAGGAAAATTGATGGAAACTTCCAAGGTAGCATAGCAGGAGAAACCAAAGACCTTACCTCAAGTCAACTGAAAGAAAACGCCATCCCTTGCCTGAAAAATTGTCTTCTGACCTCTACATGTGTACTATAGCACACATACACACACACACACACACACACACACACACACACACACACACACACACGGACGCACACATAAACATGCACACATGCACAATATTTAAAACGTTAAAAAAGAAAGGAAAAGAAAGAAAAAATAATTATATTAGAAGCAGACCTTCAAAGCTGGCGAGAAGGCTCAAAGTGTAAGGGTACATCTGCCAAGTCTGGTGACCTGAGCTCAGTCCCGAGGACCTACACATAGAAAAGAGAGACCCAACTCCGATACCCACATACATGTACACAGACAAACACGATGCATAAATAAATAAAAAATGTAGTAAAATTTAAGGAACTACAGCTTGGACTCTTGCTTTTCTATTTCATTTGGAAGTAAACAAACAAACAAAAAATCCCATCACTTTGCTTTTCCTCGAAGTCAGTATGTATTTCACTTACTTATTTTAGTATAAAATATAGAAAAAAAACCCACAGTTGTCACATACAATGAGTAAATGCTAATTAATATCCTCAATAAGAAAGTAATTTGAGGCTGAAAATATAATCAGCGGCAAAGCACTTGGCCAGCCAGCTCCCATGAGGCTCTAGGTTTATGCCTTAGTATCCAGTTCTCTCTCCTGGCCTCCACAGCACTGCACTCACATGGCAGAAACACACACATATATATGCATAAAAATAAAAAATAAGTCCTTTTTAAGGTAAAAATGAAGAGATTACTCTGAAGGCTTTCCTTGTGTCGCTATTATTCCTGTTTGAGTAAAGACTGAGGAAGGGAGATCAATAATTCAGTCAGGTCTACATCATTTAGCAAATGGATACATTCTGAAATCCTGGAGCCTAACTGCGATTGAAATGGAGATCCAAAGAATCAGTGAGCACTGTGCTAGTCCATTACCTGACTCAGGGAGAGTGCTTTGTCAGGGGAGGAAAAGGCAGAGAAGGGGGAACCAGACGAGTCATCAGACTGTCAGTGGCAAGGAAGAAAACAAAGGGAGTGTCCAGGGAACTCCTTAGGAGTAGAATTTGAAATGTATTTGCCTAAGGAGTACATAAAACAAACGAACACAGCCCTGTGGCAACCAATGAACCCTAAGTGAATGTGGGGGGGTGAATGAAGCTCTGAGTGAATGTGGATTGTGTGACATGGGCACAACCATGTCAGTGACCAATGGTCAGACTCATGGGAATTTGGAGAAAACTAACCCCCGGCTGTGGTTCAGAAGGATGGCAAAGCCTTCCTCTGTGAAAGTGTCTATGGATTATTGGCCTGTGTGTGCAAAAACTGGCAACTGCAGCTTTCTCCCGATGTTATAGCCTGAGACTTCTCACCCACAGAGACCTCCTAACCCCTCCGCCTGTGCTGCACATAATAAATGCACTGAGGTTCTGGGTTATTGCACAGTTGCTGCTACTCCATCAGAGTGTGCACAGTCCACCAGATTTCCTGTGCATGTGACTGTGTGTCTGTCCTTTCTTCAGTCCCTCACTGCCCCACGCAGGTCAATCCCTAAAGCCATGCTAGTCATGGCAAGCCCCATGCGTCATTATATGATATGACAGTATTTGCCATTTATTGGGTACAAATTAGGTTCCATGCATTTTTACAAACAAATATTCTCTTTCTCTCTCTCTCTCTCTCTCTCTCTCTCTCTCTCTCTCTCTCTCTCTCTCTCTCTTTAATTCTCACATGGCTGTCTAACATGCACATAGGCCACGCAACACATCAAGAATCTGATTCTCAAAAGCCTAAGTGGTTCAGCACCTGGAGAGGAGTGACCAGGGCTGGTGCAGCCTGCCAAAGATCTACAGTTCCATCCACCATGTCTTGCTTCTTCAGACCAAACTGGCTTTCTGAGATACAGATATTTATTTTCATCTTTCATAACAAACATCTTCAAATGAAAAGTGGAGCAAAGACTTTGCTAACTCCTATAGTCCTGTTGTGGCTTATCCAGTTAATATTGGCAAGGTGCTTTGAGAAGATGTCTGAAACCATACACCTCAAATAACTCCTCTGTAAGTTGTCTTGGTCATGGGTCTTATCACAGCAATAGAAAAGTAACTAAGACAGCAGATCTGGCTTCTTCAGAGCATACACACACACACACACACACACACACACACACACACACACACACATGAACGGATGCATGCATGCACGCACGCACGCACGCACACACACACTCCTCCCTAAACAATGCACCTAGCAATCTCAGAATCTCCTTGAGCTCCTACCTGCATCAGACTACACACACATTCATTGCTGAACAATAAGAAAGGTTTCTCCACCCCTAAAAAGAATCAAATTTAGACAGTTTCTGTTCAAATATATTCCCGATGTATCCAGCCTGAACCGGATTTGGGTGCATTCAAAGCAAGGTAAAACTGTCCTCAAATAAACCTGTAGGGAATGCTTTAGTTTCATTTCTGTTGCTGTGATAAAGTATCCTGACAATCAACCACACTCCAGGATATGCCCCACGTCTAGGAGTAGGTGGCCAACACAGAAGAGACTATTCTATGTAGTTGTTGTTTGTTCATGATGTGTGTGTGTGTGTGTGTGTGTGTGTGTTTTGGTTTGGTTTTAGTATTTTTTGTCTTAGTGGAGTTTTTTAAGTTTGCTTTGATTTTCATTTTTTTGTTTATGAGGTTGTGAGAGGGGGTAGGAAGGATCTTGGAGGAGTTGGGGTAGAGAAAAATAGGATCAAAATATATTGTATGATACCTCATACAACCCCTTCATCCAGACAGATTTCCCATCTCCTTCTGCAGAGTTCAGTGTGCCTCCCTGATCTCTCCATCCATGCCTCCTCCCCAACCAGATAGATCTAGCTTGGACCCCACATCCTGTGTACCAGACTACTTTGGCTACCCCATCTGCATGGCAGCCAACCTCTAGGCTTTCACCAAAACCCACCAAACCACCCACAAGTCTCTTCCATACCACATCCAAAATCTCCGCCAACCCACACATCTTACCTCCTTTTTTAGGGTCTAGCCAATTGAATCTCCCTGACCAAACCTTCTCCTCATTATACCAGAGCACGTCTAGGTACTACATCCAGTGCCCCAACCTAGGGTGGCCTCCCCTGCCTGCATCTATCTCTGGGCTTTATCCAGGAAGTTTCCTATCTATCCCCTAAACCACAGACTTCTCATACCATAACATACCATAACATACCATATCCAAACTTTGACTCAGCCAGATCTACTTCCACACTAACGGCATGGAGCAGGAATTACCAGCCCAGCCCACTCTGTCTACCTGATTCAATTCTGCTCAAGCCATTTACAACCTTTAGGGCCTGTCTTCTACTTCAACCTGTTCTGTCCCTATCAGACTTGCACTAACAATAGAAGTCACCATGCCCAGATCTCATTGCAAAAATACCAACAATGTGAAATATTAAGCCAATATTTTCTCTTCAAAACCTACAAGTCCTATAGAAATGTTTGCCAATGAGAATTACCTGGATGAACCCCAGGACACAGAATTTTAAAAAAAAATCACAAACTTCATTAAAGAATTCAAGAAATTTAAAGAAGACACAAAGAAACGGCTCAGTGAATTTAGGGAGAAAGAGATTAAGGAGAGTAAATGCATGAATGATGGTCAAGAAAACATAAACAAAAGGCTGATGGAAATAATGAAGACAATTTAAGACTTGAGAATAGAATTCAATCAGGAGATAGAAAAATTAAAGAGGACTCAAGTTGAAATGAAGATGGAATTGCATGACCAAATAACTCAACTAGAATACTCCAAGGAAAGACTTATAGCTGTAAGACTGAATCAAGCAGAAGGTAAAATATCAGGACTCAAATTTAAAGTAGAGGGCCTAGACCAAATAAGCAAAGAATACGAAAAATTAAACACACACACAAAGGAAAGGAGCATACAGGAAATGTGGGATACCATGAAAAACAAACAAACAAACATTCAAAAGATATGCATAGGTGAGGAAAAGGAATCCCAAGTCAATGGCATAAACCAGATCTTCAACAAGATCACAGAAGAAAACTTCTCCAAACTAAGCAAAGACACACCCATACAGATACAAGAAGCACATGGAACACCAGATAGGAACAGAAAGGAAACTTGCCATAGCATATCATACTTAATAAATATTCAGAACAAAAAAAAGGATACTGAAATGTATAACAGAAAAAGCACAAGCCACACATAAAGGAAAACCATCAGACTAACAGCTGATTTCTCAGTGGAAACTTTGAAGGCCACAACAGCCCAGAACAATGCATCCAAAATTCTAAAAGACTGCAGCCAGCATTGACTAACATACCTAGCAAAACCATCTGCCATAATTGGAGGAGAAAGAAAAACTTTCTATGACATAAACAGCCTAAAAATTTTATATCCAACAAACCAAACCTAAAGCAAACACAGGAAGCATTATTTCAGGCAGAAGAGAGGAATGGGCACAACAGAGAGACTGGGAAGAAATACAAAGCCATAATTATTAAAACACAAAGTACTACAGAGAACACAAACAACATCAAAAGAAAACCAACAACACAATAATCATTATCAGCACACACATTTCAATAATAACTTTAAATATCAACAGCTTCAATTCTCCAATCAAAACAAACAGGTGGACTAAATGGATCAAGAAACAAAATCCATTTATCTGTTTCCTGCAAGAAAACACAACTTAGTTTTAAATATAGGCACCACCTTAGATAAAGGATAGACATAAATATTCCAATCAAATGGGAACAAGAAGCAAGCAGGCATGGATATCCCATATCTGACAAAACAGATTTTAAACTGAAACTTATCAGAAGAGACAAAAAGGGACACTTCATTCTAAGCAAGGGGACAGTTAAAGCATGAAAACACTGCTATCCTAAATATATATGCACTGAACCCGGTACCCAACTTCATGAAAAAAATATAATACTAAATTTATAGAATTAATAACAATCCATTAATAATAGGTGATTTTAATATCCTACTTTCTCCAATAGATACATCATCTGGACAAAAATAGACAAAGAAACATCAGAATTAATTGACATCATATACCAAATGGACTTAAAAGATATCTACAGAATATTCCACCCAAACATCAAAGAACACTCATTCTACCTAGCAGCACATGAAAGCTGCTCAAAAACAAACAGATCCTGGAACACAATAAATATATTTATGAATTCAAAATGATTGAAATCATTCCTTGTATCCTATTTGACCACAGTGCAATAAAACTTAAGTTGATAGAAAAAAAACTTAAGTACATATAATAACTTATGAAGATTAAACAATTTACCACTGAATAATAAATGGATTAAAGAAAATGAAATATTTCCTGAAACTAAATAAAAAACAATAAAGGATCTCTGGGAGATATTAATAACAGTCCTATTAGGGAAATTTATAGCTCTAGATTTCTACATTAAAAAACCAAAAAGAGCACAAATAAATGACTTAATGATGTAACTCAAAATTTTGAAAATAAAAACAAACCAAACCCTAAGGCAATAGAAGGCAAGAAATAATAAAAAAAAAAAGCAGAAGTCAATAAAATAGGAACAAATAAAATAACAGAAAAAAAATCAATGAATTTCAGAGCTGGTTCTTTGAGAAAATAAGAAAGAGTGGCAGATTCTTGGTCAAATTAACAAAAAGAAAGAGAGGACCCAAATTAACAACATGAGAAATTAACAGGGTAATATTTCAAGAGACACCAAATAAATTCAGAATATTAAAAGAAAATAGTTTAAAAACCTATACTCCATTAAGCTGAAAAAACTAAAAGAAATGGCTAAATTTCTAGACTTGGCCAAACTACCAAAATTAAATCAAGAAGTCAACAGCCAAGACAGACTCTGACTATAACAAATGAGATTGAAATAGCAATGATTAAGAAAAAAAAACTTAGAGAAAAAAGTCCAGGGTCAGAAGGATTCACAGCAGATTTCAACCAGATATTCAAATAAGATCTACAACCAATCCTTCTTAAATTACTAAGAAAACAGAAACAGAAGGAGTGCTTCCAAACTCCCAAACTCCTTTTGCAAAGCTACTATCACCCTGATACCAAAACCTGGTAAACACTACATTAAACCAAAGCTACAGGCCAGTATCCTTGATGAATATGGACCAAAAACTGCTCAATAGAAGAGCTTCAAACAGAACACAGACATAGATCAAAATGATGATCAAGCTAGCTTTATCCCTAAAATGTAGGGATGGTGAAACATATGTGAGTCAATAAATGTGATAAACTACATAAATGGACTTAAAGATATACATTACATGATCATGTCAATATATGCAGAAAAAAAACCTTTGACAAAGTTCAATGTACTTTCATGAGTCACAGAAAACATAAAAATAGAGGTAGCATACCTCAATACAATAAAAGCTATATATGAGAAACCTACAGACTACATAATCCTAGGTGGAGAAAAATTTGAAGCAATTCCAGTGAAGTCAGAAACAAAACAGGAATGTCCACTGTCTTGATTCCTTTTCAAAATTGTGCTAGAAGTACTAGCTGGAGCAATAAAGAAAGAGAAGGAAATTAAGGGAATACAAATAATGAAAGAAGTCAAAATATATTTATAGATGAAATAATACTACACATTAGAGATCCCAAAAATTATACCAGAAAACTTCTAGAAATGATAAACAAATTCAGCAATGTGGCAGGGTACAGAATCAGCTTCCACAAATCAGTAGCTTTCCTATACATTAACAGGAATCACACAGAGAAGGAGATCATGGACACACTCCCATTCACAGTAGCCTCTAGGAATATAAAACATCTTAGGAATAAACATAACCAAAAAAGTGAAGGACCTCTACAATGAACCTTAAAGCTCTAAAAAAAAAAAAGATAAAGACACTAGGAATTGGAAATATATCCATGTCCATGGATTGGTAGACTCAATATCATGAAAATGACTGTTCTATCTAAATCTATTTACGGATTCAATGCAATGCTAATCAAAATCTGTGGTGATATTTTATTTGTGTTCTAACAAGTAAAACTTATCTGGGGATCAGAGGACAGAGCCAGCCACTAGATTAGACGTAAAGGCCAGACAGTGGAGGCACATGCACCTTTAATCCTATCACTCGGGAGGCAGAGATCCATCTAGAAACACTGGAAACAGAGCCAGGCAGTGGTGGCACACTTGGGATCTCATGTCTTTGCTTGGAAAGAACACACACCTTTAATCCCAGGAAATGATGGCAGGAAGCAGAAAGGTATATAAGGCGTGAGGACTAGGAACTAGAGGCTTTGAGCAGCTCAACTGAGACCCTCATAGGTGAGGACTCAGAGCTCTCAGTTTGAGGACTCATGGAAATAGGATTGATCAGCTGAGGAGTTGGCTAGGTGAGGTTGGCTGTGGCTTGTTCTCTTTCTCTGATCTTCCAGCTCTCACCATAATATCTAGTTCTGGGTTGTTGTTTTTTTTTATTAATAAGACGTTTTAAGATTTGTGTTACAAAAATCCCCATCTCACTCTTCAAAAAAAAAGGGAAAAAAAACTATCCTAAAATTCATATAGAACCAGAAAAGACTCCAGATTCACAAAGCAATCCTGAGCAAAGAGAACAATGCTGGAGAGACTACAATTCCAGATCTTAAGACATATTGCAGAGCCATAGCAATAAAAAGTATATTTGGTGCTGGCACAAGAGCAGACATAAAGACCAATGGAACAAAATCTAAGCCCACACATAAGTTCATATAACATTAGCCATTTAATATTCGATAAATATGCCACAAATATAACCTGGAGGAAAGAAAGCATCTTCAACAAACAGTGCTTGTAAAACTGGATGTCCACATGCAGAATGAAACTAGAGTCCTATCTGTCACCTTGCACAAAACTAACTCCAAATATATCAAAGTCCTAAAACTGAAACCAGAAACACTGCAAAAAGGAAACATAGACTTTGCCCACAAGATAAAGGGGAGGAAAGGACCTCCCAAACAGGACTCCGTTTGCCCAGGAATTAAAATCAGCAATTGACAAGTGGAACATCATGAAACTAAAAGATTTCTTCACAGCTAAAGAAAATTCAGGTGGAGAGAAAGTCCACAGAATGGGAAGGAATCTTCACCATCTATACACCTGACAGAGGGTTAATACCCAAAATGTCCCCAAAACTCCAAAGAGTCAAAAATAAAAATGACTCATTTGAAGAATGGACCTAGGAGCTGAACAGAGAGTTCTCAAAAGAAGGAAAAAATAGCTAAGCCATGTCTTAAAAAACATTCATTGTCCCTAGCAAGTAGGGAAATGCAAATCAAAACAGCTTTGAGATTTCATCTCACCCCTGTCAGAATGGCAAAGATAAACAGAACAACCAGAAATAAATGCTGGACAGGAGGTTTCATTCACCATTGGTGGATTGTAAAGTGGTGTAATAACTATAGAAACCAGCACGGAGAGCTGAGCAGTGGTGGCACACGCCTTTAATCTCTGTGAGTTTAAGGCCAGCATGGTCTACAGAGTGAGTTCCAGGAAAGGTGCCAAAGCTACACAGAGAAACGCTGTCTCGAAAAACAAAAAACAAACAAACAAACAAAAAAATCAGCATGGAGAATTCTCAAAAAGCTAAAAATAAATCTACCATATAACCTAGATAACACCACTCCTTAGCATATGTCCGAAGGACTCAACATTCTGCTCTACAGATACTTACTCAGCCATGTTCATTGCTGCTCTATTCATAGTAGCTAGAAAATGGAAACAACCTACATGCCCTACAACTGAAGAATTGATAAAGAAAGTGTAGTACACATACACTGTGAAATACTATTCATCTGTAAAGAAAAATGAGAACATTGACTTTGCACAGTAAATGGATGGAACCAGAAAAAAATATTAGGTGAAATAATCCAGACCCAGAAAGACAAATGTTGCATGTTCTCTCACTTCAAAGGCTCCTACCTCCAAATCTTCAGATATGAGTTCATAGCCTGAAGTCACCACAGAAACCAGGGACATAAAAATGAACAATCGCTAGGGTAAGAGGCTTGGGGAACAATAGAGAAGGGACTACCAGGGTACAAATGATCTGATGGGAAAAGAAGGTGGCTCTTTAGGGCAAGGGGAGGAAGGTACACATAGAAGAAGGATGGAGGAGTATTAAATAGCAGTAAGAATGTCTGAAAATAATCATAAGGAGTCATACTACTAACTATGTATCTGTGGTAGTTTGAAAGAAAATTATCCCCAAAGGAAGTAGCACTATTAGGAGATGTGGCTTTGTCGGAGTAGGTATGAAGGAAGTGTGTCACTGTGGAGGTGGGCTTTGAGGTCTCATATATGTTCAAGATACTGCCCAGTGTCTCAAACTACTTCCTGTTCCCTGCAAGATGTAGGACTCTCAGCTACTGCTCCAGCACCTTGTCTGCCTACATGCTGCCATGTCCCACCATGATGATAATGGACTGAACCTCTGAACTGTAAGCAAGCTACCCCAAATAAATATTTTCCTTATTAGAGTTGGCATGGTCATAGTGTCTCTTGTGGCTTTGTTGAAGTAAGTATGCCCTTGTTGGAGGAAGTGTGTCACTGTGGAGGCAGGCTTTGAGGTCTCATATATGCTCAAACCATGCCCAGTGACCCAGATCACTTCCTGTTGCCTGCCTACATCAAGATGTAGGACTCTCAGCTCCAGCACCATGTAAGCCTGCACACCACCATGTCTCACCATGATGATAGTGTACTAAACTTCTAAAAATGTAAGCCACCCCAATTAAATGTTTTCCTTTATAAGAGTTGCTGTGGTCATGGTATCTCTTCACAGCAATAGAAACCCTAACTAAGACAGTCATCTTTTAAAAACTTATACATAATTTTGTGTATAAACACACATATATAGTTTAAATGAAATTTTCTTATCTGGGCTGACAATGCTCCCTCCAAGAGCCAAAGACCGCCTAAAAAAAAAATCCAGTCACAAGAAACCCTGTTTTGAGTTGTTGGTCAGGGTCATCCAGAAGACTCCCAAAACATACCACCTAGTACGATCGCCCTTGGTTGCCCCTCAGAGGTGGAAGGTAAGTCACTATTGTTGAAGACTCTATGTACTTCAGACACAAGGTCTAGAGACCCCTGAGATGAAAGTGACCTGAGTGTCTCCTCCCTGAGAACTAGCTTTCATGGTACCAGAAGGCACCCTGCAAGCTTCCAAATTGGAGAGTCAACCAACAGTCCTATCCAGCTAATATGCCTATGAAATACATCAACTACCATCATGGCACTTAAGGGTGAAGTAGTGGCACACATACCTTGGCAGTAACCAATATCTCTCTAATTGGATTTAAGACCCACTCAACAAGAGGGATACTATGCCTGTACTCAGTGCTGGAGAAATGATGGTTATTGTAGGAGAATCTTCAACCACACATTTACTAAACCAGCATAATCCCTAACAATAATTTGAACATTTGTTCTTATACCCACAGAGAAGTGTAGTCTTAACTGCTTGCTCATCAAGGAAACTTCTTTTCGCAATAGATGGGGACCATTACAGAAAACCACAACCAATCAAAATGCAAATTTGGGAGCCCAATCCAGATACATCTACAAAACACTCCCACGCTTGAGGTTCTGGGGGACATTGCAGAAGACAGGGTGGAAAGATTGTAAGAGGCACAGGATCAGAGAGTTTGCTATGAGATTTTGTCTCCCAGTAATATCAGAAGCTACACCCATGAATACCTCACCATCACGACTTCCCAAATGTGAGACGAGCAAGGCTGACACCAAAGGGCATGCCCAATTGGACAAGGAAAAGCCCACAATGCTTTGGGTTATTCAAGTATATGTCTTTTTAAATGTATTTAAAATTGTTTTACATTTGGAGATTATAATACAATTATACCATCTCCCCCTTCTTTTTCCTTCTTCTTTCCAAACCCTCCCCTCCTTGATCTCTTGCAAGTTCATGGCCTGTTTTCATTAATTGTTATGTACATATGTGTGTGTATGTGTATATATATATATATGTGTGTATATATATAGTATATTAAAATATCCTGCTCGTTCTGTATAATGTTATTTGTATGTATGTTTTCAGAGCTGACCATGTAGTTCTAGATAAAACAACTAAACTGTGCTCTTCCCTAGAGAGGACTATTTCTCCAGCTCTCATGTTTCCTTACTTGCCTATCATCCTTTGCCTAGGATTTTTGGATTTTTGTTTATTTATTTTTGAGACAGGGTCTCTCTGTAGCCATGTCTGTCCTGGAATTCACCAAGATCTGCCTGCCTCTGCTTACCAAGTACTGGGATTGAAGGTGTGTGCCACCATGCCTGGCTTTAGATGGTTCTCTTTAGACTTTTAGGAGTAAGTCACTGTGTCTGCTGGACGGTAGTGCTTGACAGACTACTGGTCTACCCAGAATCTGCAGTCATTCTTCTCCCTCCAAGTAGACTCAAAAGCTGCTTGTAATGGAGTATCCTAGGACAAGGCACAGCCTAAAAAACCACTGGCTGATAGAATATTTAGTAAATTAGAGTGGAGCATATATTACCTGATCTCAGTTGCCAGAATAACTGGTTTACCATCAAGCAGTCCTGCCCAGGCCTGTTCTTTGGTGGCTCAGTTGAGTTCCAATAGGAAGAGCAGAAGTAAGAAAAAATGCCAAGTCGAACTAATTCTCTTCTTGCATTCTATTGGCCAAAACAAATCACAAGTCCTACCAAATCTCAGTGGTAGGGAAACACACACCATCTCTTCATGGAGGGAGATGCACTGTTGCATTGCAAAGGGTCATAGATTTAGGGGTCCTTTTATTTAAAAAAAGTTTCTTTAATATTTCCTGGCGTTTGGGGGAGTAGCCACCATTCCTGTTCCTTTCCTCACACCTGCTTTGCTCCCCACCTCCCACATACTCAACAACTCATGAAATCTATGAATTTTTCTTTCCTGAGTCTACCAGGCTTCTAAGATGATCTGCTTAAGTAGGTTTTGTATTGCTTGTGCACTCCCCCGCCTCTCTCTGCTTAGCATTGGTGTGTGTGTGTGTGTGTGTGTGTGTGTGTGTGTGTGTGTGTGTGTGAACTATCTTGCTGAAACAAGACAAATAACATCAGGGAAACAATAGACCTCCGGTGCCTCTGGAAACTAGTTGTATTTTCCCCTAAATTAACAGTGTAGTTTTCAGAGTCCAAAACACAAACTGCTCTGATATTCTTGGCACACTATTTGTTCTCAATAGCTTCAAGCTTACTTTTAAATCCTTTGTAATCCTTCTGGAAACCATTAAACAGTGAGTCGTGGCCACTCTCCAATGGCATCCAATGATTTTACCATTCACACCAGAAAAGTTCTGCTTAGCAACGTCAGCCACTGCTGAGATTACTTCCTGGGAGGACACCAAGTCCTTCCTCCCTATGTCTGCTTAGGGAGACTCCAGGTCAGTGAGTTCCTGGCACTCAGTTGCTATAGACTAGCTACCAAGATGCTGCCCAAAGGGGGCGGGGCACTCACTGCTGGTGCTTCTGCCCCTGCTTATAACTTAGAATTTGTTCTGGGATGTCCCTGGCCTCTCCTTTTACACATCTCCTGCTTGCAAAGCTTCAGATGAGATCACCATCAGCTTAAAACGTAGCATGTGTCACGGAATTGAGCTGCTTAAAGCTAGGTCTGTGTGTATATCTGAGCACTAGACACTGAAACACACAACACTAAGCTCCAAAGTTAGGACAGAAATTACCTCTTGAAAAGATGTTTCAGATCTCACAAGTTCTCTATCTTTTTTCCCTTCACCAACCATCACCATCTTCCTTCTGATCCCAGAAACTCACTTCACAGCATGCACATCACCCTTCTACCTTGCAAATACCATACCATCCTTTGCTTACAGGCGAGAGCACTAGCCCAATTCCTACCCCCAGGCTTTGTACATCCTGTGTCCCAGCCCAGTCCAGTCAGTTCACCTGACTTGGAACTTCTGCCATATCCATCTTCCAGGCCTTACCGAGGGCACACTCATCTTGTACCTAGATCCAATATGGTGAGTTCCCTGAGCCCTATCCCACTTATACCTTCCCCAGCCTTTAGACCCATCTCAGGTCACATATCTTATATATCAGCCCAGTCTGGTTAATCGTGCCTGCACCCTCACCACACACCTCCATGGCCTTGGTCCTATATCCTGTGCCAGCCCAGTGTGGTCAGCCTGTCTGACTCTAGCCCACCCATGTCATATCAAACCTCCAGGCCTTGCCCAGATCACACAGCCTGTGTTCAGGTTTAGTCCAGTGAGTTTCTTGAACTGTAGCCATCCTGTTCCCTCCCAACCCCCAGACAGCACCAGTCAGACATCTGTGTGCCAGCCCAGTAAAGTCAGTCCTACCAGAGAACTGGGAACAATTCCCAGCTCGGCCCTTTCACACATCCCATTTGCCAGTTCAGTCTGGTGAATCCTCCGGACCCTAACCCGCCTGTAGCATATCCTGCTTCCAAGCCTAACTCAGGAAGAGCATCTGAGTCCCAGTTCAGCCTGGTGATTCAATGGAACTTCACCTGCCTGCACTACTCCCAAGCCTCAGGCCTTGCCTCAGCCACACAGCCTGTGCATCACCCTACCCTAGTGAGTGCCCCTGTGGTGATTTGAAAGAAAATGGCCCCCAAAGGGAGTGGCCTTGTTGGAGTAGGTATGGCCTTGTTGGAGGATGTGTGTCACTATGGGGGTGGGCTTTGAGGTCTCTTTTCTCAAGCTTCAGTCAATGTGACAGTCAGTTGGCTTCCTGCACCCTTCTGGTCAAGATATAGGCAGCACCACATCTGCCTGCATGCTGCCCTGCTCCCATAATGATAATAAAGGACTGAACCTCTGAAACTGTAAGCTACCACCTCAATTAAACATTTTCTTTGTAAGAGTTGCCATGGTCATGGTGTCTCTTCACAGCAATAGTAACCCTACCTAAGACAGCCCCACAGCCCAGCCTACCCACACCATCCCCACATGCCCAGGAATAGCTTGGGTAACACAGCTTGCATATGAGCTAATGCAGATCCAGTGTTTGTCCCACTCACAGGCTTTCTTGCTTACCCCTGAAATGGAATCTCCCTGTTCCTCAAATACAAAATCAACACTGAAGATCTGAAGGACTGACCTATCAACATTTCATACTTGACCTGAATTCAGTCAAGCTTGGGCAACACCAAAGTTCCTTCCACTCTACAGAAGCTGCATAGACTCTCACATCAGAAACACATTAAAAGAAGCCCATATACCAGGTCTCATCAGAAAAACACAAGCAGCATAAAAGGTCAAGATAATATATCTCCCTCATAGAAATGTTTCCCAATGAGATTTGCCGAGATAGGACACAGAATTAAAAAAAAAAATCATAGGAGCCAGGCATGGTGGCACACACCTTTAATCCCATCTCATGAGAGGCAGAAGCAGGCAGATCTCTGTGAGTTCAAGGCCAGCATGGTCTATAAAGCAAGTTCTAGGACAGCCAGGACTGTTACATACACAAACTCTGTCTAGAAAAACCAAAAAACAAAACAAGCAAAAAAAAAATTTTTTTTAAAGTTTAAAGAACACATGATAAAACAGTTCAATGAACTTAATGAGAGTAGCAATAAAGGTCTGAGTGATGCACAAGAAAACACAAACATAAGGTTGAATGAAATGAAATACAGGCCAATATGCTAGATGAAAATATTCTCAATGAAATACTTATAAGCTGAATACAGGCATAAATCAAAAAGATCATTCTTCATGATCAAGTTGGCTTTATCCCAGAGATTCTGAGGTAGGTCAACATTGTAAGTCAATAATGTAATCACTCACATAAATAGACTTAAAGACAAAAAAAAAAATCACATGATCATCTTAATAGATGCAGAAAAGGCTTTTGACAAAAATCTAGGATGACTTCATGATAAAAGTGTCACAGAGGGTAGGACAGGGGGGATATACATCAACATAATAAAGTCTATAAATGACAAATACACACCCAACATAATCCTTCATGAAGAAAAACACAAAGTAATCCCATTGAGAACAAGTCTGAGACAAAGTTGTCCACTATTATAACTCCTTTTCAACATAGTTCTTAAAGTACTACCTATAGCAACAAAGCAATAGAAGGATATTAAAGGGATACAAATAGGAAAATAAGTCAAATAATCTCTATTTGTAGATGATACTGATATGATATTATACATGAGATACCAAAAATTCTACCAGAAAACTAGAAACAGTCAATAACACCAACATGACAGGATGTAAAAGCAACTTACAAAAACCAGTAGGTTCTATATACACTACCAACAAATGCACCAAGAAAGAGGTTCTTCCATTCACAATAGCCTCAGATAACAGTAACAAAATAACTAGGAATAGACCTAAGCAAGGAAGTGAAAGGCAAGAAAAGGCAAGAAAAACTTCACATCTCTGCAGAAAGGTTGAAAAGACACTAGAAAATGAAAAGTTTTCCCATGCCTTTGTATTAGTAGAATTAATATTGCAAAAATGATTGTTTGACCTAAGCAATGTACAGATTCACTACAATCCTAACCAAAATCCACAGAAATAGAAAAGAATCCTATAATTCATATAGAATCCAAAAGACGCAAGACAGTCAAAGCAACCTGAGCAGAAACAAAAATTCTGGAGGGATTACCATTCCAGGTTTCAAGATATGTAACAGAGTTATAGTAATAAAGAAATCATGGTACCAGCACAAAAATAGACATGCACACCATAGAACAAAATAGAAGACCCAAATATGAGTGAACACCTAATATTTGACAAAGATACAAAAAACATATCAGAGAAACTACATCTTCAACAAATGGTGCTGGAGGAACTGGAGGCCCACATCTAGATGAATGAAATTAGACCCATGTATTAGTCACTTTTCTGATGCTGAATGTCTTAGTCAATGTCATATTGCTGTGAAGAGATGCTACGACCACGGTAACTCTTATAAAGGAAAATATTCACTTGGGGCTAGCTTATAACTCAGAGGTTTAGTCCGTTGTCATTATGGTAGGAAGCATGACATCACGCAGGAAGACATAGTGCTGGAGAGGAGCTGAGAGTTCTGCATCTGGATCAGCAGGCATCAGGAAGAGAGAGACAGAGGGCTTGACTTGAGCATCTGAAACCTCAAAGACCACCCCCAGTGACGTACTTCCTCCAACAAGGCCACACCTCCTAATAGTGTCATTCCCTATGGTCCTATGGGGGCCATTTTCATTCAAACCACCCCATTGTGATAAGGCACCATGACTATGGCAACTTATAGAAGAAAGAATTCATCTTGGCTTATGGTTCCAGAGGGTTAGAGTCCATGACAATGAGGAAAGTATGGCAGCAAGTGGCAAGAACATGAGAACTAACATCTTGATCCAAAAGCACAAAGCAGAGAGAGCACACTGGAAGTAGCATGATACTTTTAAACTGAGAGCTCACCCCCTACATCCTGAGGCAAGGCCACATCACCTAAACCTCACCAAGCAGTACCACCAACTGGGTTCAGAGCAAGTATTCAAATGTCTGAGACAATGAGAGACATTTCTCATTAAAACACCACAGCTGATACCTATCACCCTGTACAACAAACTAACAAAAAACTCCAAGTGGATCAAAGACCTCAATATGAAACATGAAACTCTAAAACTGCTATATAAAACCATAGGCAGTACCCCACACAATATAAGTATAGGAAAGAACTTTCTGAATAGAGCTCACTTTTGCCCAGAAATTATGTTACAATTGACAAGTGGAACCTCATAAAGCTAAAAAGCTTCTGTATGTAAATGGGAAAAAAAAAAAATCAAGCAATTGGGAAATCCATAGACTGGGAAAGAACATTTGCTAGGTATATACATCTGATAGAGGATTATGATCCACAATACATAAAGAACTGAAAAACCAAAAAGACAAATGACCCAATAAAAACATGGGCAACGGAGGCTGGAGAGCTGGCTCAGCAGTTGAGAGTAACTATTGCTCTTATAGACGGCTGGGGTTTAGTCCCCAGCACCCACACAGTGGCTCACAACTACCCTTAACTTCAATTTCATGAAACTCAACACCTTCTCCGACTTCCACAGACACCAGGCACACATGTGGTCCACATGCATATGCAGCAAAGCACTCATAGTCATACGCATGGGATAAAAAAAAAAATCTAAGAAATTAATGGGTGACAGATCTGAACAGAGAGTTCTCAAAAAGAAGACATGAAAATGATTAAGTAACATCGTTAAAGATGTTCATCTTTAGCAATTAGGGAAATGCGAATTAAAACTACTTTTGAGATTTTAATCTCACCCCAGTCGGAATGGCCAAGATCAACAAAGCAACTGACCGCGATTGCTGGAGAGGATGTGGGGCAGGAGAACTCTTAGCATCACTATAGAAATCAGTGTGGAGAATTCTGAAAGACCTAAAAATAAATCGACCATATGACCCAGCTATATCGCTCCAAGGCATATGCCCAAAGGACTTGACATTCTACTACTCCACAGATACTTATTTAGCTGCATTTATTGTCACTCTGTTCAAAATAGCTGGGAAACTGAAACAATCTCAATGTCCTTTAACTGTTGATAATGAAAATGTAGCACATATACACAATGGAATTATATTCAACTTTTTAAAAAATGAAGTAATAAAATTTGCACGTAAATGGATTTACCCAGAAAACATGATACTGAAAGAGGTAACCCAGACCCAGAAAGACAAAGGCCACATGTTATCTTTGTGGATCCAAGCTCTGAATCTTTAGATGTGAGTATATAACCTGGAGTAACTGAAGGAACCAGAAAAGAAAAATGGATCATGTAGGAGCAGAAGAGATCTAGAGAGGGGAACAGCAAGGTAAGAGCCTGTGAAGGGGGAAATGGGGGAAATGGGAGAGGGTTTTAATTGGAGAAAAAAAGAAAGAAAGAAAATACAGAGAGATGGAGAGAGGAGGGATATATAACACTAGGCTGTTTGTAAAAGCCATAAGGGAATCATATTGCTTATGTTTAAAATTACATAAAGTGTGTGTGTGTGTGTGTGTGTGTGTGTGTGTGTGTGTGTGTGTGTGTGTAGTTTAAATAAAGTTATGGCACTTGGTATGATAATGCTCCTGCAAGAGCCGTAGACTATCTAACAAAAATCCTAGTACCAGGCATGACAAACCTCCTTTTGAATTATCAGGGAAGTTCAAAAGACCCCCAAAATAATATAGGCTATTGCTGTTGATTCTGGTTGACTTATCCAGTTTGAAGACTAAGCTCCTATTTCTGAACACATCCCACACTGTGGACCCAGGACTTGGAAGCACCAAGCTGGATCTGACCAGGAAGCATCCTCACTGAGGACCAGCTCTCACACTACTAGCAGGTGGTCTGCGAGCTGCCAAGGGGGAAGCAATCAACAATCCTACCTTGCAGTGATGCATGGGAGTCACAACAATGTCCAGCATTTGTGAACTCCCTTTGCCTGGCCTACCCCTAGACAGGCGGTTTGGGAGCCATCTTTCCCTAGTCTGATCAAGCAGCTCATTCACGAGATTTACTTGACCTGGCAGAGGTCTCCCATTTCCTGTATTGGTCCAATCTAAGGAAGGCCAGGTTATCACATCACACACACACACACACACACACACACACACACACACACACACACAACCAAAGCGGTTCACATGCCCAGATCAAATTGGAAAAACAAAACCAAAATGAATGGCCCATCAGCATGTCTCTCTCCTGTCAAACCCACTAGTCCTATAGAAGTGTTCTCTGATGAGAACTACCTAGAGGAACCCCAGGACACAGAATTCAAAAGTACAATCACAAACTTTAAGAAAGAATTCAAGGAATTTAAAGAAGACAGCAACAAGCACTCCATTGAATTCCAAGAGGGGAACAATACAAGATTGAGTGATGTTCATGAAAATACAAACACTCATCTGAAAGATAACTCAAGGTTGGAAATTCAATGAAGTGAATGAACATTGAAGAGAACATAGGCTGAAATGAAGATGGAATTGAGCAGCTTAACATCCCAATTAGAAAAGTCAGGGGACTTGAAGATAAAGTAGATCTAGACAAAGTTCTAGGCAAAGAAAATGAAAAAATGTTAAAAAACACAGATAGGAGTGCTGTGGGAAGTTCTGTATGGCAAATGTGTTGCTAATTAGTCGATAAATAAAACACTGATTGGCCATTGGCTAGGCAGGAAGTGTAGGCGGGACAAGGAGGAGAATAAAGCTGGGAAGTGGAAGGCTGAGTCAGAGAGACACTGCCAGCCTCCATGATGAGAAACAGCATGTGAAGATGCCGGTAAGCCACGAGCCACGTGGCAAGGTATAGATTTATAGAAATGGATTAATTTAAGCTGTAAGAACAGTTAGCAAGAAGCCTGCCACGGCCATACAGTTTGTAACCAATATAAGTCTCTGTGTTTACTTGGTCAGGCCCGAGCGGCTGTGGGTCTGGCAGGTGAGAGAGATTTGTCCTGACTGTGGGCCAGGCAGAAAAACTCTAGCTACATAGGAGCATACAGGAAATGTGGGGTTTCTCTATATAACCTGGCTAATCTCAAACACTCTACCTTCCTACCCCATTCTTCCAGGAGCTGAGTAATGGGCTGTGCCATGTCCAGTTGACTCGGGGTTTTATTGTCATAGACAGACTGACCTAATCCTAGTATAATATAATCCTGGTATAATATGTTTCAAACACAAAAAGATAATGGGAAATACCTTGATAATAAAAGAAAGACTAACAGCAAAGTTATCCCACCTGAAAAATCTCTGCAACAAATTTTTCTAAAATTAATCGTAAGAAGTAAATTATATGATCCTCACTTTCCAGTTGATATCAGCCTGACAAGAAGGCCACCTCTAGTGTGAACAGTGTACTAGAAAGGAAGCCAAACCTCAACCTCCATTGACCTGTGTGTGTCATGCCTACTTATGTCACACACAATAAGACCACAACCTCCCTGCCCATGACTAGGCCCAGGTAAGAGAATTTAACCCCTGGCTCCTGTTAGCTGAACAAGTTCTTGTGAAGAGAAGGACTTCCAGGGGCCGTCACAGGAACACATCAGAGGACCCAGAATTCCTCCTAAGTCTTCTGTGACCCTAAGAGGCTCGAGTGGCCTCCAGTTCAAAGTTTCTGAATCACAATTCAACACAAAGAATCTGAGAGGAAGGTTTGGTTCAACTGCTCAGGTTTTGATCCCTTTCTAGTAGAGTTCTGTACGCATTTATCTAATGCCAAGCCAGATGGGGATCATATATGGAAGTTCTTTATAGGCTGAGCCCCCCATTTCAAAAATCTCAAGTCTAAAGTGCAGCATGATATGAAGAGTTGAGAATCCCACCTTATAAAGCTTTCATTTTGTGTACACAATTATTTAAAATACCTTTAAGACTGCCTTCATACTATGTGTGAGTATGATGGACATGTTAATTAGCTTGACAGCTGCAATCACAATCACAATGCAATCACATTGTATGCTTTAAGGATTACAATATTTGTAAGTTATATGTCAACAAACCTAGGGGTGAAAATGAGTATATTTTAAAGAAGAGTTCCTTATAGCAGTCCCTCTTCCAAAGCAGCAACAATTATTGTTCTGAAAGCCAGTGACAAAATGGTGCTTAAGCTGGCAAAGCCTGGTGAGTACTGAGTGTTTGCTCACTGATGGGCACCATGGTCTTCCCATATTGCAGGAGTAATGGGGACACTTGCTTCCTTGGCCTGGTCTGCTGTTCCCATAGCATATCCAATGACCACAAACACGATATAATTATGAAAATGAAATCGGTGAGGACACCAGACATTGACTGCTCCAATAATAATTCACTGTGGGACTCTGTGCTTCTTTGTAGCCTGCTTCCCAAAGCCTTCTGAGATCTGAGAACAGAAGAAACAGCTCAGGCTTCCCACAGAGTGCAGGAGTCACAGACAGTAGATATCCCACTCCCTCACACCCCCACCTCCGCCCACCCGCCTTTACTATAGGAAGAAATTGTTAGTTGCAGGAAAATACGGCCTTTGCTTTGCTTCTGCTCACCATGAGGCTCTGCTTTGCGATTGCCAAGTTCCAAGAATTGTTTGGATGTAATTTAATAATGTTACATATTGTCATTTCCCTGAATCTTTATACAGAGGAGTTAGGCTTTTTGAACCCAAAAGGCAAGTGAGTATAGTGAAGGGTCTCTGTGTGCCTGATGTCATGTTTGTCTGTTTCCACTCTCCCAAGACAGCAGGAGCTGTCCTTACACTGGCCGGTGACTGAGCTGCAGCTGCCAAGGGCTTCAGTGAACAATGCAGGAATAAAACACTAAGCAAACCCGAGCCCGGAGTCACCACTTCTGCCGCCTCCCTGTCCTCTGCTAGAATTAAGTCAGAAGCAATTGCATCATGAGTGGCGAACCTACTCCTGAGTACCGAGTCATCCCACTGAGTGAGTTCTAATTCGTTAAGTTTCGAAGGATGAAGTCATTAGCTCAGACTAATGAGTCTGTTGAAATCACGTAGAGTTATTGTTAAGTTAAGCTAGTCACACACAGTTAAATCACGTGTCATTCAGTCTCCACAAACAATCGGGGAACTGCAGGTGAGTGGGATTCGGCTCTGAAGCAGTCACTGGATAGTTGAGCCAGTAGATGCAGTGTTTAGTTAAAATTCAGGAAGGATAATCATGCTGGTTATTCACAGCTGCACAGCGGCTTGGAAACTGCAGGTGTAAACACAGAGAGTGTGATTTTCACACCTTTACCTGAAGTAGTTTACATTTTTACAATGTTGTTACCACTGTGTACAAATAAAACACCCCATCTAGTGTTTTCCCGGGTACTAAAAGTATATAGTGAAAATTCTGCTTCGTTTGAAACCATGCCTCAGAGTAAATGTTGCATGACTTCCTGCCTTCTCTAGGTGACACCCATGGGTGGGGTACTGCAGAGAACACAAGGCAACTCCAGGGTCTTTTCATCTAGGAGTGCACATCCTGGTAGGAGATGGAAATGACACAAGACATCTTCTAAAGAAATGAGTTATTCCTGTAAAAGGTTGTCCCTGTAAGACTGTAGCTCTGATGGATAAGCTTTAGGAGGTGACCAAAAGGAAGTGGATCCGAAGGATGAAGGGAATTTCATCTGGGAGAGAATGAGGAGGGTAGTATTCCACCTAGACAGGAAAGCAGCAAAATCAGAATGGAGCCACAAAACTTTTAGCAATACAGAGACTAGGGCCTGGAGAGACAGCTCAAAGGTTAAGAAAACGGGCTGCTCTTGTAGAGGACCCAGGTTCAATTCCCAGCACGGTGGCTCACAATCATCTGTGACTCAGTTCCAAGGGATCCAATGCCATCTTCTGGGCTCTTCGGACATCAGGCAAGCATACGGTGTATATACTTACATACAGGCAAACACTCATATCCATAAAATAATTTTTAAAAAAATTGCACATTTAGATAAACCCCTGAGTCACACATGCATGTCCTCCTACAGTGTGCTTAAAGCACAGGGGTCTTCAAACGGAATTCTAACACTCTTCTTCTGGACATTTCAGTCACTGCCAGAAGCTGTAGTCACTATGGCTTCATATTCAGACCACAGTGATAGACTGCTCTGACCTCCTGGCCACTGACACATGGAGTCCAGTCTATTCTGCATGGTGAAATCTTCTCCTCTTACAAACTGCATTTCTTTGGGTAAGAAAAAACTTTAGGGAGTTGAATGTTTTAATTTTTTTAAAGAAAACGGGTTTCTTGAGTACAATGTAAAGAGTAGCAGGCTGTACAGCATCATGGTGTGTAGCTTAGAAGAAGGTTCAAAGCTGCTGGACCCTGTAGAGTCAGTCTTCTTAAATTCTCCCCACATAGGACCCTTTTTCACCTGAGAAAACATATGCCACTCTGGTGTCTTAGTGAAGGTAACTATTGCTGTGATGAAACACCATGACCCAAGGCAAGCCTACGCTTCCCATCACTGCTCATCATGGAAGGAAGTCAGGATAGGAACTCAGACAGGGTGGATCCTGGAGGCAGGGGCTGATGCAGAGGCCATGGAAGGGTGCTGCTTACTAGTTTGCTCCCCATGGCTTGTTCAGTCTCCTTTCTTATAGAACTCAGGGCCACCAGCCCAGGTATGGCACCACCCACAATGGACTGGGCCCTCCCCATGGATCACTAATTAATAAAATGTCCTACAGGCATTTTCTCAATTGAGATTCCCTTCTCTCACATAACTTTAGCTTGTGTCAAGTTGACATAAAGCTACTCATCACGTTTGGATGTATAAGAATGCATAATAGGCATACAAATCAAACATTTACTGATAATAAGTCACAAATACGTAATTAGTATACACATAGTTTTATCATTTCTTAAAGACTAAAGCAACTGCATAATGTTAAGATGAATATGTTTGTTTATTTTTACATAAAGAATAAAACTTGGGACTGAGGAAATGGTTCATGGGTTAAGTGCTTGCCACACAAGTATGAGGAACTGAGCTTGACTCACCGGAATCCACTTATAGTCAGGCAAGGTAGTATGTGTCTGCAACCCTAGTGCTTATCCAGAAAATGGGAGGTGGAAACAGGAGAAACCTTGGGACCACAAGGGCCAGGTACGCTGGCATTCCTAGAGAAAAGCAATGAAATAACTCTGTCTCCAACACAGTAGAAGGTAAAAATCAACACCAGACGTTATCTGACATGCACATGCATGCTGTAGCACCCACATACCTGTGCTCACATGCATGAAAAAGTATGCACACACACATACACAAACACATTATCATTATACACACATGAGAATTAAAGCTTGGCTGCATGTATGATACAGTAGGGCCATCTTTAATGTTTCTCAGAGTTCATCAGTGGTTTAATTTTACAATGTCCATGTTGAAAATTAACATAACATATTCTTCTGTAACATAACACATTACATAATATGAAAAAACACATTTAGAACCATTTCAGAAATTGCTGAAAAATGTGTTTCAAGCCAAAAGTCAAAATACATTTAATGATTTTTTTTGGTGTGAAACTTAAGTCAGAAATTCAAACAGCAATTTTCAAAATCGAACATTCAACACAATGCAATCCAAGATAAAACTATTTTGATACACGGTAATTAGGAATGACAGTAGGAAAATATTGAAAGCCTTTGTTTCCCATAATTAAATCATGTTTCTAGAGAAGCAGAAAACTTTGTACATACAGAGAAAATACTGTGGTTTATGACAAACAATAGTCTTGAACCCGAGCCAAGGTATTTCAGGCACCGTTTGTTGGCACAGTGTAGTGCGCAAAGTGCATATGTCTGTGCCCAGAGCCAGGGCTGCAGTGAAGTCACCAGCACAACGCAAGTGACCACTGCCAGGATTCATTACATATTTAATTTTTAATTAACTTTTACTCTTTGCACATCCAGAAATCATTATCAAGTTTCTCAGAACACTCACATTTAGTTACATGTGATCCTATATGGTATCATGATCCATAGTTTAAGAAGCTAAGCTTGGGTATGATGGTTCACACCTCTAATCCCACCACTTAGGAGTCAGAGGCAGGCAGAGCTCTGTGAGTTCAAAGCCAGCCTGTCTACACAATGAGCTTCAGACCAGCTAGGACTACACAGTGAGACTGTCTCAAAAAGAAAACACAAACAAAAAAATGGATAAATTACCAGTGTTCCTACAAGCCTATATAAGTATCCCCAGTTAAACTCGGTACACACACACACACACACACACACACACACACACACACACACACAGGGAGCTGAGGCATAAGGAAGATAAGGAAGGGCTATGGAGGAGGGAGACAAATTACGACAAAGTATAAAGACACTCATGAATGGAAAGAGTTAAACCTGCTATTTTTGTATAGTAACTTAAAAAAATCATAAAAAAAATTTAAGTGAAATAAATCCATAAAATTTATCTCAAAAGAAAAACTGAGGAAGTGGGGTGGCAGAAGCAAAGGAGGAAAAGGAAGAGGAGCAGAAACTGGGCTAAAGGGAGTCCCAGGACTCCTAAGATACAGCCAAGACTCTTCACCAGGACCCTGTCCCTCTAGGATCTAGTCTCAATTTCTTAATTTGAGTCTTAATTCTATTTTCGTAATTTTCTACTACTTTTCTCATGAGGTATAATGGCATCTCATCACTAGGAAACACACAGAGCCAAGTGATTAAAAGAGAAGAAAACATAAATAGCAATCCAAGACAAGGGCCAAGCGACACAATCACTAGTAACACAACTTGTAGATGGAAAAAGAACTTCTAATAGAAAGACATTTGTTTCTCTATTAGACCTCTGTGAAGACCGCAGATTGGATTTAACACTCAAAATTAAAATCTTAACAAGACTGGACTCTGTAAACATGTAATATAATTATCATCACTATTTAAAGCAATCATTTATTTGCTCAGGAAATGTGCACTACGTGTCCTTGGTGTTCCAGGCTCAGTCCTTGGGGAAACCATGGTAAACATGACAGAGTTTATAGAAACCAGAATGATGATGCTAAAATGGTTAGCTGGAATAGCTGTGACCACACACCCACGCTCCAGTTGGAGTATACACTAGGTAACTAGGTAAGGAATAAAAAAGATAGACTCTCCTGGGCGCCATCGACAGATCGACTGTACATAGGTTTCACTTGCTCTTCTTGTGGGAGTCCAGCTCCGGCTTACTTCCACCTTTTGAAGGGTTTTTAGGTAGAGGAATGGGGAATTGAGAAATGATAGATAGAAAGAGAGACCTAGCCAATGAGAAGGAAGACAGAAACACAGGATAGCTTTGAGAGGGCTTAAGTCAGTACCCAACAGTGATTTTTATGAATACCTCTAAAATTCCTAAGAAGGAGAATGTGGTTGGTTTCATTACTGTTCCTGTTTCTTCTCCCATGATAAACTATTTTCAACTCTTTCTGAGATGTTTTCAGTTGTATCTTTAAACAAGGATAGCATCCAGCTGCCACAGTTATGATTCTTACTTGTGGGGAGTGAGGATGAACGAGGCAGTGCAGTAAAATGCTTGATGTAATGCCTAACACCCAGGAGGTATCCAATATGCTTGCTGATGAAAGAGTCATGAATCAGAGTCCCTGGGAACCTGTGGAAGTACCCAGGCTGTTGTGCTCCACTGCAAAGAACAGGGACATGTGGATAGATATAGACATTGAGACTGTTAAGACAAGGAAAGTACTCCCCAAAATAGGAGTGGACTGATGAGCTGAGGGTAAAGCCCCGAAATCGGTAGGTCCTGATGTGGGAGGGTATAGAGAGTCAGGGAAATCTTAGGAGCCTGAAAGGGGGGAAAGAAAAGGAGAGTTTCCCTGACTCTGGAATCTAGGTAAAGCCCTGGGTAGCAATGGAGCAAGAATTCCAGCACAATTAATAATTGCTGGAGGCCCTTCCCCTTCCCAGGCACGAACCCACAACTCTATAGGAAATCTCACCCCAAACTCCATTTACAGGGAAAGGGCATTTATTAAATCCCTTGTGCAGTCTTAGTGGCTCCTGGTTTTACCTTGTCAGAGTGTAATTCCACCCGACCTGATCCACTTCAGATATTGCTTTTATCAAATGTGGGGGGCAGGGTTCGATCCACTGAAATGCTCTATGTGGATAATACTAAGACTGTTAATTGCTTACTCTCTTGCACACACTTGGGTAAGACTTGCTTTCCCCTGCTCTCCCTTAAGAAGTCCATAACCTGTCCATCTCTTGGGAGCATCTTACTTTCTTCTGAATGCTGCTTAAAGTCTGCGTTAAAATATCATTAATAAAATTTCCAACTAGGCTTCACTATCACCTAATGTTAGAATTCTTTTCAGCATCGGATGTTTGGCCTGAGTAGGGGCCCCAAAACATGTAGGGAACTTCTGAGTGTAGTGACTGGCAGTATGGAGCTGAGTCGCTGTCCTCACACCTGTCAGGGGTTCATGCACATTTATGCACATTTACACCGCACCTGCTGTTCCCACATCCGTATATTATGGGCTTTGTTTGCTCATGATCTGTTCTTCAGATGAAGCCCAATTGAAGAAGGGCTCCCAGTCTTTTCAAGCTGGCCTGTGAATGCTCCATTTGTTGTATGAAGCCCCGGCAGGGGAGAGTTTCCAGTCTCCCTGACAACTGGTCTTCAACTATTAATCTTGATGCCTCGTCTCCAGTCTCTACAATCTTGCTACATACAGGTTGTATTATTTTTCATTACCAGTGGATTAAGCGTAACATCATTAAGATGACTTCGCCTTTATGCTTGGAGACATGTGATAACTTGTGTCTTGTATCTTAGCTGTCCCTTCCCCACAGGGAACTAAGACATGAAATGTCACCACCACAATGGCTATTGGACACACAGTGATCTAGGGACCACTAGAAAGGAAATTCGAGTTGCTATCTGTCCCTGTAGCTTACTCAGGCAGAATGGTCTCCTCAAGGAGGCCTATCTGGAAAATCTAAAAGGTATTTGGCCCTAGTGATAGCAATGCAGGAGCTATTCCAGATCTCTCCTATTGTGCCTTGCTCTAAAGATTTGTTTACTGAAAGTTTAAGTGCAGTTTTCTTTCTGATTTTAAAAAAACAAAACAATAACAACCAGCTTCTGATTGGTTACTTTGAACCCCAATTTTATGCAAAATTTCATTCTTTATTTTTTCATTCTGTTCCAAATCAATAGAAAAGGGGAAGGGACTTATGAGTCCTTGTGTAGCCCTACATTCCCATCAAATCCCACCAAAATAAGGAATGACACCATTCTCAGGTGTACCTACAAAGTTTCTTTTTTTTTATTTAAGAAAAACTTTTTTATTCATTTTACATACCAGCCACACATCTCCCTCTCATCCCTCCTCCCTCTCACACACACCCCTAGCTTCCCTCCCCAACCTACCCTCCACCCCCTCCTCCAAAATGGTAAGGGCTCCCATGGGGAGTCAGCAAAGCCTGGTACATTCAGTTGAGGAAGGACCAAGCCCCTCCCCTCTGCATCAAGGGTGAGCAAGGTGTCCCACCATAGGTAATAGGATCCAGAAAGTTAGCCCAAACACCAGGGATAGATTCTCATCCTACTGTCAGGGGCCCCTCAAACAGACCAAGCTACCCAACTGTCTCCCACATGCAGAGGGCCTAGTCCAGTCCCATGCAGGTTCTACGGCTGTTGGTCTAAAGTTTGTGAGTTCCTGCTTGCTTGGTTCAGTTGTCTCTGTAGATTTCCCCATCATGATCTTGATCCACTTTGCTCATATAATTCCTCTTCCCTCTCTTCAACTGGACTCCCAGAGCTTGACTTGGTGCTTGCCTGTGGATCTCTGCATCTGCTTCCATCAGTTACTGGATGAAGGCTCTATGATGACAGATAGGGTATTCACCAATATGATTACCAAAGTAGGTCAGTTCAGGCACCCTCTCCACTGTTGCTAGTAGTCTAGGCTGAGGCCATCCTTATTATGGATTCCTGGGAATTTCCCTAGCACCAGATTTCTCCCTTACCCCATAATGTCTCCCTCTATTAAGATATCTCTTTCATCGCTCTCCCACTCCGTCCCTCCCCCAGCTTGACCATCCTGTTCCCTCGTGTTCTCATCCCCCATCCCCTCCCCTCTATTGCCATCCCCAGTTTACTCATGGAGATTGCATCTATTTCCCCTTCCCAGGGCGATCCATGTGTCTCTCTTAGGGTCCTCCTTGTTAGCTAGCTTCTCTGGAGCTGTGGGTTATAGTCTGTTTATCCCCTACAAAGTTTATTTAGCTGTACTTTACAAACCTTCGGCTGAAGATAAAAAATATTGCCTCATTTTCTTTACCCCATGCCAATGTTCTCTTATAAAATAAAATAGAAAGATATTCCTTGGAAACTTGTTGAGTGGCCTTAAATAACAAAGGTCTTTCCCTAAAGACATATGTGAGAAAGGAGAGCAGCATGGCCCTGTGTGCTCACCTAGGACTAGGCCATAACATCCAGCCAAACATGAACCCAGGTGTGGGAATTAACAGGACATTGTAAAAAGCTAGGACTGACAACTTATGATCAGCTGATTCGAGGAATATCCTTTTCTGCTGTTATTCTTTTAGTCTAAAACTTTTTTCCATAAGTTATTTTTTTTCTATGAGAAAATGCTTACATTCTTCTACAGTCTGCAACACAACTGAAGCCGCACGTCAGCAAACCATCAGTCCGCAATGATATCAGCCAGAACAACAGTTTGGAGACTTAGCCAGCAGCCTATCAAAAGACACCCTGATAAACCAATTAAAATTTTCATGTTGAGTTCTAATAATAAAATGTTTATTTATTAAAGAGCCAAAAGATAAAGAGTTTTTAGTAGTTTAGAATTTACAACTTCCTGCAGCTCCCAGGTCAGGGGTTTTGACAGAAGGTAGTGGATTTAGATTCTGATAGTGTCTTTTTTGCTTGTGCAAATGTTTTGACTCTTGTAAAGAACACTGTAGTCTTTGGCCATCCAGGATGTACTTCAAGGAAACACACTGGTTCTTGTTTTATTTTAATTAAAAACAAAAATAAAAAACTCTGACATTGGAATCAGTAAATAACAAGAACGTGAATCCTCAAAAACATTATTTTATTTTATCACTTTTTTTCATGTTACGCTATTATACATTTTATATGCTGATGAAGATAGAAAATGGCCAAGAAGTTTCAAACAAGAACCCCAAGAGCAGCAGTTCTCATCTGGTCCTAGGTCAAAAGTTGGAAGTCCTGTTCTTGCTGGAGGCCAGAGATCTCATTCCGACTGAAGATCTGCTCTCTTCTGGTAAGCAGCTTTGAAATGGACCTATAGATTTTTCACTGTGGAAATGGTCTATATATTACATGATTTTAGGGTCTCAACTCTTGAAGTGGAATGTTACAGGGATTAGCAGGCTTGGAGACTATTGAGGATGAACCTCCCTCATGATTCTCTTTGGATTCTACCTCATGTTTCCCTGGTGATGCTGGAAAGGTATGCTTCACAATTGTTCCTCCTTAGAACTTAAAATGCCACATGAAAAGGTAGAGTTATCAGGGTCCTGGCCCTGAGTGGAGACACGACATTCTGATCTGCTCCAAAGATTAGAATATTACACAGTATTGACTTCTGCCTGCATGGTGCTGTCAACCACCTGGCCAGAAGATCATCTCTCAGGAAGTCTGGTTTACCTCCAGCCATGCTAAACAGATGAGAGGAATAATTGTCCCCTAAATGGGACAATGTACTTTTCCTTCCAGAATCACACCCTGAGTTTAGTGTAGTCAATTAAGGAGACACCATGTATAGAACTTCTAAGCCTGCCCATTTTTCTGAGTTACTCAGAAAAATATAACATTTTCTTCCCCATATCTATTTTTCCAAAGTCTAGACTTTCTTATTCTTTCTCTTAAGCTATCCATGCCCCCTTGTGCCATGTGGCTATTTAAAAATGGCCTGGCTTTCTCTCTTCCTTTTCTCCATCTCCTTTCCAATGGCTGTGAAGATTTCCAGCTTGCTTGCCCTGGAATTTTTTTCTAAATTCTCATAAAATTGACATTGAGATTCCTACTAAGTCCATTTTAAAAAATTACTTTGTTAGTGAAAATAAGCACTCATGAAAAGGAACCCCAGTTTTCATGGTAACACATGACATCCAGCATAGAAGTACCCTCCTAATTTTCATGAATATATAATACTTAGTTATTATTATTGCTAACCAATTATCTAAAAAGATTTTGGAATTAAATTCAAGATTTTATAAAATGAATATAACTAAGTAAGTCTCATATTAGTTGTGAATATGTTGGAAGGGAAGACTATCAGGAAGTATAAACCCTAAAAGCCAAGGGTCTAGGATTGCCCCAGACCTTCATCACTGGGATATGTTGTCACTTGGGCTCTACCCATTTTATATCTTTTAAAATATGGAAAATGTTGGAAAGCCCCATATCTCAGCAGACAATCCTGAGAAGTCACAGAATTCAGCATCTTTTTCCCCTGTACCCCAATAATAGTCTCACCTTAGAAGTCCAAAGGAACCAGTCCTCATCAATCAAATGGTGTAACAGGCTAACCCAAGGCAACATCACAGACTTTACCAGATGACATTATATAACAGAGAAAAGGCTGTGAGGTTTTTAAATCATAAACATGTATTTCTCATCTGCACAAAGACAAGGAGAACCCCTCTGAGATTATGTCATAAAGTAATGAATGTTCTGTTTTCCACTCCACTCCACTCTTCTACCACAGTTTCCTACATACCTTAGAAATCTTTCACAGTACCTACACATTGAGAAAATTGCTGTACATAAGGATATGGAGGTTGATGTTTATAATAATAAACAAAAAATGTTTATTATTATAATGATGCAGAATTTCCAGTTTCTGTGGAAATAGAGAAAATAACTAGAAAGAGTCTTGAAATTTTTCCAGTGATTTAAGCATGCCTTTATAAAATTGAAACTGCTCAGTTTTATAAAAGGCACTATCTTCAGACCTTTGTAACTAATGCACACTTATAAAATCATCAAAATTCTTAAATTTCTGTTTTTATTATTAATATTACTTTTTGAAGCCTAAAAGTATTTCTCGTGTTGTTTTGGGTTGGAGAATGGGAATTTTTGGGTTTGTTTTTGGTTTTGTTGTTGTTGTTTTTGTGTGTGTGTGTGTGTGTGTGTGTGTGTGTGTGTGTGTGTGTGTTTGTGTGTGTGTTTTGTTTTTGCTAAACAGATGCTCTACTATATCTAGGCCAAAGGTGCAGGCTGGCCATGAGCTTAGGATTCTCCTTCCTCATCTTATTTAGTTCTTTTAATATTTGCCTACCTGCATGGGGTATATCAAGACCCCAAAATAAAATGTCTCATGTGGTCTAGGCTGGCCTAGAGCTCACTTATACAGCCAAAGTGACCCTCCCACCTCTACCATCCTATCTTGGTTAGGGTTCCTATTACTGTGAAGAGACACCATGACCACAGTAACTCTTATAAAGGAAAACATTTAATTGGGGTAGCTCACTTACAGTTCAGAGGGTCAGTCTATTATCATCATGGTGGGACATGGTGACATGCAAGCAGACATGGTGCTGGAGAAGTAGCTGAGAGTCCTACATCTTGAGGCAACAGGAAATGGTGTGAGATACTGGGTAGTATCTTGAGCATATAAAATCTCAAGGCCCACCTCCACAGTAACACACTTCCTTCAACAAGACTACACCTACTTCAACAAGGCTACATCTCCTAATAATGCCACTCCCTATGAGATTAGGGGGGCCAATTACATTCAAACTACCACATTCCACTCCCTGGTCCCCATAAGCTTACAACAATATCATAATGCAAAACGCATTTAGTCCAACTTCAAAAGTCCCCATAGTCTATCACAGTCTTAACAATATTTAAAAGTCGAAAGTTCAAAGTCTCTTCTGAGATTCATGTAATCTCTTAACTATAATCACCTGTAAAAGCAAAATAAAAAAACAGATCACATGCTTCCAGCATATAATGGCACAGGATGTACATTACTGTTTCAAAAACATAGGGAAGGGAGCATAGTCAGGAAATAGTGAACCAAAGTAAGGCCAAAAGCCTGCTGGGCAAACTCTAAATTCAGCAGTTCCATGTCAAAATGCTCCTCAGATCTCCAATTCCTTTCAGCTTCATTGACTAAAACACACTTCTTTCTCTTGGGCTGGTTCCACTTGCTATTAACCACTTTCCTCAGCAGGTATCCCACAGCTCTGGCATCTCCAACATCTTGGGGGTCTCCAAGGCAATCCAGGCTTCAACTTCACAGCTTCCTGCAATGGCTTCTCTAGGCCTCCATTCAGGGACACCTCTGCCACACATGTGGCCTCAGTGGCTTTCCTTAGTCATGGGGGGGAACTCCACAGCCCCTTTCTTCTATCCTTAACTCCAGAACCACGTGACTGAAGCTGCCAAGTTCTGCTGCTTACTGGGACTGGAACATGGCCCCCTTGTTTAATTTCATCTTCACCAACTTTCTGTTTTCAATAGTTAGACCAAACTGGCCTCAAACTCGGAGATCTGCCAGCCTCTGCATTCCCAGTGCTGGGATTAAAGGCATGCACCACCACACCTGGCTCTAAGCTTTTCTTTCATTTCTTTTCACAAGTTGGAAGCTTAGCTGAGTGGGATCTTGCCCAGAGGTAACCACTCCTTTTATTCCATTTCTTTATCTGTTTATCTCCTTGAACACAGAACTTGGATCCATTGCACTTTTTGGTGTTCATTTTCTCCTTGAACTTTACATTTTGTATTTTAACCTTCTCAGCTTGCTCCTTTTCATTATAAATCTTCATTAGAGTAACAGCTAATATCCACACAACAGAGTCCACACTAGGCTGTTTTGACATTTCCTCTGCCAACAGAATTAATCCAAAACTTTTCACTTTAGCCTTAGGCAAACTTTTCAGACAAGGGCAAAAAGCAGCCATTTTCTTCACCAAAATGTCACAAGAACAATCTCCAGGCAACATACTAAAATTCTTCTCCTCTGAAACCTCTTGAACCAGTCCTCCACAGCTCAAATAACCCTTAGCACCATTGTCTTCCATGCTCCTACTAGCTTGACCCATTAAGCAGTGCTTAAAGCCTTCAACAGCTTTTCTAATTCACAATCTCAAGGTTCTTATTCATTCAATCAAAAGCATGGTCAGGCCTATCACGGCAATTACCTCCACCACCCCCATCCCTAGTACCAACTTCTGTTTTAGTTAGGGTTTCTATTTCTGTGAAGAGACACCATGAGCATGGCAACTCTTATAAAGGAAAACATTGAATTGGGGTGGCTCATTTACAGTTCAGAGGTTCAGTCCATTATCATCATGGTGGGACATGGTACCATGCAGGCAACATGGTGCTGGAGAAGGAGGTGAGAGTCCTACATCTTGTAGGCAGCAGGAAGTGGTCTGAGACACTGGGTGATATCTTGAGCATATTTGAGACCTCAAAGCCCGCCTCCACAGTGACACACTTCCTTCAACAAGACCACACCTCCTAATAGTGCCACTCCCTATGAGATTATGAGGGCCAATTACATTTAAATTACCACCATAACTAGATAAACCTTCCCCAAAGAAACAGTATGAACTCTAGATAAGCCCCCTCCCCAAAAAAAGAAAAGAAAAAGTAAAGCCCATTTGAAGGTAATGAACAGCATTTAAAAGCTGAAGGTGCTCAATTTCTGTTTTGTTTAGACAGGGTCTTGCTATACAGTCATGGCTGGCCTGAAACCTGTTATATAGGACAAGGTGACCTCAAACTTGTGGCTACCCTCTTGCCTCTGCCTCCAGAATGGTGTAATAACAGGCACATACCACCGCTCCTGGGTAGTTGTTAAAGGAAGGATATGACACTGAATACTTGATCTTTTTGTTTTTTGAGGCAGGGTCTCACTATGTAGCCCTAGCTGGCCTGGAACTCACAGGGATTTGCCTGCCTCTGCCTTCAGAGTGCTGGGATTAAAAGCGTGTGCTACCACCACCCAGAAACATCTTCTTTTTTTTTTTTATGAGAATACTAGAACTGAAATATAAAGCAGCTCCAGCAAGATACCTCAGCAAACACCTGACAACCTGAGTTTGATCATCACAGGACACAGCAGAAGGAAACGGCAGACCCCTGAAAGTCATCCTCTGACCTCCAATGTGTGCTGCGGCATGTGCATGCCCAAACTCATACACACATTATACATACCAATATAATTTTTTTAATTTAAGATAAACTATCACCAGCTGGAGAGATGACTTGGTGGTTAAGAGCACGGGCTGCTTCTCCAAAAGAGCCAGTGGTGTTGTTCCTAGGACACTGGCCCCGTCAGGAAGCTGGAGGTGAAGCACAGATGGGCAGTGTAGACAAAGCTTCCCTAACAGCCTTTTTAACGCATAACTTCAGCTGAGGAAAGTGCACAAATACAAGTGCACAGTTCGATGAATTCAGTCATGCAAATACCACGCAAGTCAAGACTAACGCTGTCCTGGCTCCCCTAAACATCCCCGCTCTGTTTGAGGACATTTTCTCCCCTGTCACTACAGATGAGTTTACCTATGCCCCCCCCCCATTTTCCTGCGTTTCCCCTCCCGACCCCTCAGTCTTTTGTTCTGATCTTGTTACCTTGAGGGCTGAATTGGCCCTTCTGTCAAAGGCTCCTTGGCAAAACACATGGACTTGGGCAAGGAGAAAAGACGAATTGATTTATAAAACAGAGGCATAGGACTAAACACAAAAGGCAGCATAAACAGAAGAATGGCAGTTCTTCACTAAACAGGCCTTGGCTATCAACTAGTCCTTTGTTTGTTTGTTTTGAGACAAGGTCTCACTAAGTAGTCCCAGCTGGCCTGGAACGCACTATATAGACCAGGCTGGCCTTGAACTCATCTGCCTCTGCCTTCTGAGTGCTGGCATTAAAGGTGTGTGCCACAATGCCCAGCAACTGCTCATTAGTTTTTATGGAATGAACACAGGCGCTTGTTTCTACTAAACCTCCACTTTCCCCAGCAATTGTGCCAGCTGCCCCGAGATGGCCTAGATAATCTTTAGGAGGACTCTGAGTTCTGACTTTCTCTGGTTTTACAGCCTCATAAGTGGGCTTCAAAGCTCTTGGGGGCGGGAGGGGGGGGTGGCATTTTTCCAACAGCAGCACTAGCAGCCTGCTGCAGCCAAAGACCCTGTCCTTGCCAGTCGCAGAACTTGTTAATGATGGTGGTACTGGCCTTGAGCACAGCATTGCTGATTAGGAGGCTGTGGGTGCGGAAACGCAGCAAGCTCTGAAGATAAGTTAATTAATTACTATGGTTATGGTAACATCAAAAGCCAGCAGCAGGAAGGGCTCTTTGATCTCCAGTTTAGCACCCTTTCAAGTTGCTCCCTTTGGCCTGCCCGAAATGTTCTTGCTTCTTTTCTGTCTTGATTTTTAGGAAGAATCCTAATAAGAATGGCCTCCCAAGGCACCCACCATTCATCGATGAACACAAAGTGGCTGAAGTGTCGTCCTAAGTACAAAACCAGCTTCCTGCCACTCAGCAGCCCTGAAAGCCTCAAGTTTCCACTGGAATCACAACTCTTCCTTTATGAGGAGTTTGAATACCAAGCAACCAGAACAAACAGCACCATTAACCAGAGACAAAAATACAGAGTTCAAATGTTCTGTAAGCACAGAATGAACATATTGCTAAGTGTTCTAACAATGCAATCTGTACTATAAATCAACAAAAAACGGGTACACCATGGCTCCATATAACAGTATACAGAATCTACCAGGCAGAATGAAAGAAATCAGCAGAATAGGTGGGGGGGGGGAGAAAAAAGCAGAGATAGAAACAATCATATTAAACTCTAGGAGAAGGCAGGAAGGCTGTGAGCAGAATAGGACGTGGAAGAGGGTGTTTGAGAGTGAAAAATGTCATCTCATATTCTCCATTGGCCTGATGGTTACTAGGCTGTTCTCTTCCTCAGCTTTATACGGTGCCTCTGAGCTTCTCACTGCCTCATATTTCACAACTCTAAAAAAGAGAGAGGTCTTTGAGGAAAAGACTAAAGCTTCTAACACTAACTAGGGAGAAAGTGGGGGTTCCAAAAAGCAAAAGGAAGAGTCTGTTCAGTTGCTGAGCCTAAGAAAGCTTCAAACCCAGTCCAAGCTTGCAAGCTGACAGACAGAGAGAGCATAACCGTATCTAGGCAGCAGATTCACGCCTGGCAGAAACGGAATCCGTCCCTGGGCAGCCCATCCTTCACCGACTCAGCACACTGAGTGTCCTGGGTGTGTTCTCAGCAGGAAACCTGAAAGCAGCTGTGGCTAAAACCCTGTCAGAAGCAACAGTCTCACTGCCAGACACAAATCGATGCAGGGCCAATGCTTCCGGCCAGGGGTGGGCTGAGCCACGGAGGCACTCTGTGTGGCAGCAGGGGATGCATTCCAATTATTCCTTGGCTCAGGCTGTGGTTTGTACTTTCAGAACCTCTGACTGAGCTCTGTGGTACTGCAGATGAAACAAATTCAATTAGCACTGCTGGCCCCCAAAGCCAGGCTCTGCTGTCCCTACCAACAGAGATGGGGAGGAACCTGGTGTGTTCTCCCAGGACGCAGTGTGGTGAGTAATTTTGATAGACTGCCCTCTACTGTATAGGACTAGCAAGGTTCTTTCTGTGCCATTTTCTTTCAATGACCTAATTAGAGATCCCAGAAGGCCCTAACAGAATCAGAACGTGCTTTAATCTGGAAAGAAGCACCATTATAAGGTGTATAATCCTCACAAACAGCCTTGGAGGTACGCTGCTCTCGGCACTAAACAAGAAACCGGGGCTCAAAGATTTTTAGATGCCTTGTCTAACTAAGGTCACACAGCCAATTAGAGTTGGAGTTTTACTTCAATCTGGAACTGTCCCTCTGCAACGGCCCGCTCTTCTTTGCACTGAGTAAATAAGTGGAGTTGATGATACAGGAGACGACTCGTGCCCCACCGCCAGGTGTCTAACACGTAAAATCCATTGGCTGGCTCCCAGTGGGTCTGAAACGCACATAAAGACCATAGAAGCCTGCCTCCACACTTGTTTATGAGATGCTTTCTCTGCCCACACGATGACCAAGCCTAAGGTGAATGCCACTGCTCTGTGACCGGTACCTCTCCTGTCCCTAAGCAGGACCTATCCCACGAGGGCTAAGAAGATTCCTGGATGTTCCTGAGCCTGCTCACTGGAATGCCTTTTGCATCATCGGCCTAGCAAATGCCTGCTTATCCATAAGAACCAGCTTGCTCCCCAGTAACTCGGGCAGAACTTCTTACGCCCCTTCAGTTACTAAGGACTCAGTAGGGATTAGGCACTGTGGAATCTGAATTGTTGGTACAATTCCAAGTCTATCTTGAGAAACAACAAGTCAAAAAGGGAAGACAAGAAAACTGACCATGAGATACAGTATAAGAGATGAGGATGTCCCCTGGCGGGGTGGGGGTGCATGGGCAAGCCGTGGTGCACGTGTGGTGGTCAGAGGACAACGTGCGTGAATCCGTTCTCTTCTTTTTGCCACGTAGGTGCCCGGGATTAAACTCAGGTCAGCAGGCTTAGCTGCAAAGCACCTTTACCCACTAAGCCATCTTGCTGGCCCTCAGTCAAACATTCTCGACAGAAAAAGTTAGATCCTAATCCATCAAGCCCCTAAACCTAACTGCCAGTCTGTAGGCACACGGGGGCTACAAAACATGCCACAAAGACCACAGGAGTAGAATGGTAGACTACAGAAACAGAATAACTAAGCTGACTTCTTTAAAAACTCAGGCAGAGCAGGAACCGAGGGGAAACTGTTAACTGGGGGTCAGGGGAGAAACTCATATATATATATAACAATCAAATGTAGCCTCAGACCTGACTTAGGAAAAAGATTTATAAGTAAACACTTTGGGGACAACTGGACAAAATGAACACAGTCTAGGTATCACGTGACATCAGAGACTTGTTAACTTTGTTCATTGCAACAACAGCTTTGTAGTTATATTTTTCAGAAAGCTCTTATCAGTTAAATACAGATTACGAAGCATTAATGAGTAGAATGATGCTGCACCTGAAACTTAAATTTCCCCTCCAGGAAAAATAATTGGAGAGATAGGTAAACCAGAATGACAGGTGGGGGGGGGGGGCAGGTAGCATTATACTCCACTTTATGTATGTTTGAATTTTTCTATAAAAATATTAAAATTTTAAAAATACAGATTGCATGGTAAGTATGCTCATGGACAAAGACAGAGGGGAGGGAGAGAGCAAAGAAGAGGTTCTTAACTAGCCTGAGATGTCAAGGACATCTTAACAAACAGGCGTCATGCATGAGGTGTTCTATGGCTTACTACGACGCTGATCAATGATCAGCATACACAGAAGGCCACTGCTTTGTCTTGGAGACCCTGGCTTTCAGCAAAGCGTGGTAAACAGAGGTTCTGAAGGAGAGCTAATTACTGGATCACCTGTTACCACCCAAAATCCTTTGATGCTCCCATTGAAGGGTTAATGATGTGAACGCCTCAGGTGAACTGTGATGCTATGGACCAGAAAGTTGGCATCCCTGATGACATCTGTGGGCTGGTAGGTTCCAGGCACTTCTGATTACAGGATCAACATACCTCTTGAGGTGGAGACTGCAGGGAACTGAACTGCAAGTGGCCCCTACCACCTTATACCTCCCCAAGCCCATGGCACCACGTCTGCAGTCTCCATATCCACAGAGAAGCTGCAGTCCTCCAGTCGTTCTGATCACAGAAACAATTCTGCCCCGGAGGTGCCTGGCTTTCTTTTATTCTCACAGCACCTCCATCAATCCCAATCTAACACCCACTAAAATAGTAGTAGCGGCTATTGCTGAGGAATACAGTGGACATGGAAGAAACAGAGACGCATAACAGACATTCCTATTCTCAATGGAAAAGAAGTCATTGGCAGGGCGAAATAATGACTTTTTAAGTAAACTAAATGTACTGCCAAATGCCTGAAGCCAAGAGCTGAGCCCTGCACCTCTGGAGGAACATCTGAGGATTTGTGCACAGAATGGCTTATGAGAGGAGACAAGCTGGACCCACACATGCACGCAAGGAGAAGCAAGGGCTTTGGGAGGTGAGAGTAGCTATGGACATGTAAAGGAAAGGGGTTGATTGTGCAAGGACTCATCACAGCCCACAGAAATGTGTTGGCAGTAATATTGGGGTCCCCTAAATCCTCCCCTGGTTAATGTGAGAAATCCACGGAGTCTGCTTGAAAGGTGAAGGGAAAGGGATTTATTGGGGGGGGGGGGACTCACTACAGCACAGGAAATTTATCATAGGGTCCTGGAAAGCTGAGGTACAGCCCAACGCTGTTCTGCGGCTGAAAGGTCTGTACCATCCAGCCCACGAGTGAGGGAGAGAAGAGAGCACCCTACCTCATCTCAGGTCTTAAGGGTAGCCTCGAGCCACACAGCAGGGGCAGGTACTTCAAGGTCATAAGTAGGTAGGACAGTTACCTGCTACATCTCTAGGGGCAGTGTTACAAGGTCATATAGACAGAAACTGCCACTCCCTACACCTGGCCATCAAATCTCACCTGAATTCCACTGCCACACGGTGGGGTGAAGGGAAGGCTAGGGAACATGTTTTTAGGCAAAGGAGCCCTGCACAGACACTAGATTTTACAATTACAAATGGAAAGGAACTAGGGAGGGGGGTCAAGGTATAGCACTCTGTCTTTAGCCACTGTATAACCAGAATGCTAAAAATTCCACCCCCTCTGTCAACATTGCAAGAGACCCAAATAGAAAGATTTGATAAAAATATGCTTTAGTCTTGTCTGCATAATTAAAATAGGACTGAGAAGGAGCCACTATATTGTCCTCGTCCTTGATGTCTGAGAGAAGTCACTCTAGGCTGCTCATCACGGAGTCTCTATGGTCTGTCGGCGATTCCATGGAAGCAGCTCCTCCCGTTGAACTCCTAACCTAGAAATGGACAGGGAATCCCTAAGAAAGGCTTTCACTAATCCAGTGTGATGCCAGCCCACAGACAAAACTGCATTGACTTATGGAAAATTGTTAAAAGCCATCTCTTAGCTGGGGCAAAGGGCATGAGTTTCTCAAATGGCCATTCCATCAGCAACAGAGCAAATTCTTTGTTCTACACTTTCCCCTTCTCACCACTGCACTTGACTAGGGTAAAAACAATTTAAAACATTTTAAAGTCATTTCCTGTATCCCTGGACCACTCTATAAGGAATTTAAGAACATTGCATGAGGAATGAGCTCCCTTGAAATAAGCTTCAGTAGAAAGCAAGTTTACACAGAAACGCAAGGACTTTAAACTTAGCAGCATGTCCAGGCCTTAAGAGAGACCAGACCAGGTACAGAAATCATCAGGAACCATGCCCCTTTCTGCCCCTGCCCCTACCCTCTTCTCCTCACCCTGCAAGTCTGCTCTGTGTCAGTCTCCAAATATCAACTTCCTATGTTTATGTGCACAAACATGAGGCAAATATGGCTGTTCACCTTATTTTTGTTTAAATGTTATAATGACTTTTTGGACATTCTTATAAGTTCTTTTAATGGCCATTAATTAGATTTTTATATCTACTTTTGCATTTTATCTGTTGTAGTTTGCTGTTTTGAAGTATATGAAGAAAGTTTTGTCTTAGCACTCTAAAGCATGCTTTTTCTTGTGTTTCCAACAACTTTTTAGATAATGGTGGATAATCTTTGACATACTACCATAACTCAGCAGGTAGCAACTTCGTAAAGCTGTCTTGCTTGTGAAATCTGAAATCACAGACCTTTTCTTGCTGTTATAGTGAGATGCACAAGTGTCCCTTGTACTTCAGACATTTCTTTTGACCATGTAGTTGTCCTTCATATTGGCTGTGCATCATACAGTAGGTTCTGTCGATCACACTTGTTAATATGAGCACTGATCTCATCAGAAAAGGTTCTGTGTGTCCCAGAGCCATCACGCTCACAATTGTAAATACAAGTTTTTCAAACTTTTAGCTTTTGGGACAAGGGGTACAGCTCAGTGGTAAGGTAGCTTTCACAGCATGCCTGGGGTTTGTGTCTGCAGAGAGTGACTGATCAGAACTGGGGTACTGTAGAGAGGTTGGAATGTTGCAGGTCCAGAGGCTAATCTCCTTATCTTAGGCTAGTTTTAGCCCTCCAGAACAGCCATTCTTTGTCCACTTCTGTGCCAGAACTAACATCCTGTGGCTAATAAACCTTTAGAGTCTATTAACTTAATAGACCACTAGTTTCCACCAACCTCAAAACTAGGAATGTCATCAGATAGCATCTTAGGCCTCTAGAAAGGCTTCCCCCATCTTGCTATAACCACCCACTAATGCGTTTTCAACTTGCCTTGATTTATGGCTTTCTTTGTTCTGTAAAACTATAAAAATGCAAGTTTGCATTCCCACCAGCAGTGGAGGAGAGTTCCCCTAGCTCCACATCCATCCTGAGTGAGGTAACCCAGACTCAGAAAGACAAACATGGTATGTACTCACTCATAGGAGGATACTAGATGTGGAACAAGGATGACTGGACTGCTACTCACATCACCAGGGAGGCTACCTGGAAAACAGGACCCCAAGAAAGACACGGGGATCGCCCAGTGACGGAGAAATGGAAGAGATCTACATGAACAGCCTGGACATGAGTGGGGGTAATGAAGGGCAAGGGTCGAGGGAAAGAGAGCTTAGGGGAGCGGGAGATCCCAGCTGGATCAAGAACAGAGAGGGAGAACAAGGAATAGGAGACCATGGTAAATGAAGACCACATGAGAATAGGAAGAAGCAAAGTGCTAAAGAGGCCCACAGAAATCCACAAAGATGCCCCCACAATAGACTGCTGGCAATGGTCAAGAGACAGCCCGAACTGACCTACTCTGGTGATGGGATGGCCAAACACCTTAATTGTCATGCTAGAAACCCCATCCAATGACTGAGGGAACTGGATGCAGAGATCCACGGCTAGGCCCTGGGTGGAGTTCCGGGAGTCCAATTAGCTAGAAAGAGGAGGGTTTATATGAGCAAGAATTGTTGAGACCAAGGTTGGATAAAGCACAGGGACAAATAGCCAAACAAATAGAAACACATGAACTATGAACCAATAGCTGAGGGGCCCCCAACTGGATCAGGCCCTCTGAATGGGTGAGATAGTCCATTGGCTTGATCTGTTTGGGAGACATCCAGGCAGTGGGACTGGGTCCTGTGCTCATTGCATGAGTCGGCTGTTTGAAACCTGGGGCCTATGCAGGGTCGCTTGGCTTAGCCTGTGAGGAGGGGACTGGACCTACCTGGACTGAGTCCACCAGGTTGATCTCAGTCCTCGGGGGGAGGCTTTGCCCTGGAGGAGGTGGGAATAGGGGGTAGGCTGGGGGGAAGGTGAGGGGGACGGGAGAGGGGAGAACAAAGGAATCCATGGCTGATATGTAGAACTGAATTGTATTGTAAAATAAAATAAAATAAAATTTTGAAAAAAACCTATAAAAATGCTTCCACGTTGGAACATGGAATTTGGGGTAACCTAAATCTATATTCCTGGGTCGTGGTCACTCAAAATGGCAATAGAATAAACTACCTTTTATTCCCTTTCAGATGAGAGCTGTGATTTTTGTGTCAACAGATTCCATCCCTGAGAAGTTGTAGAACTAAGGGTTTTCTCCTGCTCTCCCTATCTCTGGCTAGTATGCCATCTGGACTCCCTCCCTTCTTTTCTGTGCACCCCACAAACACACCATGCTGTCCATGGGGGCTAGCTCTTCCATTCTTTCCCTTTAAGCTAACAGCATGTTTATAAAGTCTATAATTTCTCTCCCTCTTCACAGCCCCATCGTGTTGTCTCTGCTGGTGATATTGTCCCTTCTTTTCTCTTCTACTTCAACATCCAACCATGGCTCCTGTGGCTCTAAGGTGCTCACTGTCCTGAGGAAGTGCCTCTCCCCAGCCTGCAGCTGCCTTCCAACAGCTTTAACTCCCCATACAACGCAGGCTGGTCTCAAACTTGCTGTCTTATTGCTTCTTTCTCCTGAGTGACTGCAGGCATGTACCACCATGATAATAATTTATAGCAAAGGATGATAATTTATAATAAAGTGTGGCCTGACCTGACATGGTGCCATATACCTGAATCCCAGCATTTGGGAGGTTGAGGCATGAGAATCCTGAGTTTGATGCAAGCCTGGGCTATGTATTAAGACCATAAGGGTGGCTGGGTGGTAGTGGCACATGCCTTTAATCCCAGGACTCGAGAGGCAGAGGCAGGCAAATCTCTGAGTTTAAGGCCAGCCTGATCTACAGAGTTCCAGAACAGCCATGGCTACCAAGAGAAAAAAGACCATAAGGATGAAGAGAAGAAGAAAGGAAAAAAGAAAAAAGGAAGGAAGGGAGGGAGGGAGGGAGGGAGAAAGTATATTGTAATTGTCTTGGTATGAATGAAAAGATTCTAAAAAGATACTATGTCCCTCAGTTTGACTATCAGACTATTAAAACAATGGTCTCCAAGAAACTGGAATTTCCCCAGAAATCTCATTCTGGAAGAAGGAAAAAGCTGAAGCCTGGTGCCAGCCAGAGGAGGAACTTACCTACCAGGAAGAGATTTCACACAGTTCTGGAAACTTTTCAGACCACGTCACAGGGGAGACTGAGCCCAGACAATAGTGATGGGCACACTACATTGACCAGGAATACTCAGCAATGTATACTGTATATTCTTTGCCTTTTATTTAAGCCTAGACCTCATGGTAGGACCCAGAAGGCGGACTCGGGGGTATGAGGTGATGATAATAATAGACCTCTTTGTTCCTCTGCCCAATGTAGCTACATTGAGTAAATCATCTCTGCTTTTGCCTCTTAACTCGTCTGTTTAATTGGCCTAATGAGGATAAATGGCTGAGCCTCACTTGTTAGGTCATCAAGCACTCAGGCTCTGACCCTGAGAACTCTAATAACAGTACATGAGAAAGAGATGAGGTCTGTCTACGTAGAGAACCCTCCCTTTGATCCGTCCACACAATCTGGTTTCCCTAACCACTTCCACCCAGTATCAGTTTTTAAGATATTGTTACATGGAAAACAAGCCAAGAGGAAATAAAGATTAAAGCTGAAAAGGAAGTCAACAGCATGTCTTTAAAATTCACAAAGCAAAGAGTGCTTTTCCACAATATTTAGCCCCAGTTTCACAACAAAACGGGTGAGACACAGAGGAGAGCTGGCCCCAGGGTTGGGGCCCAGGACAGGCTCCTGAGCAGCTGCTGAGACTCACCACAGTCCTCCCAGCATGCTTCTGTTGTACTTGGAAGACACATGGCAGGTTTCAGTTCAATATAAAACAAAGACATTCCCTCCTTAATAATTTCTATGCTGATTTCTGGTTGAAATGATAATATTTTACTTTCTTTTAGACAGGATTTTTCCATACAACCGAGGCTGACTTCAACTCTATCCTCCTGCCTCTATCTCCCATGAGTGTTACTTGTCTAGGGTCTGGGAGTTAGACATCTCCAGTAGCAGGTTGATACAGGGGCCATTAATAGCTAATAAAGATGGAAAACTTCAAGCTTCTTCCTCATACTCCTGACAGAAAACAAAGGCCTAAGCCTGGCAGGCTTTTTCTCTTGCCAGTAGGGCTCTCCTGCCTGTGGGCATGTTTACCTCAGAGTTGTGGACCTACCAGTCAGAGCCCTCCTGCCTGTGGGCATGTTTACCCCTAAGATGCAGGAGACCAGCCTCACTGTCTTTGTTTAAAGTGACCAACCCTAAATTAGGGAAGGAAGACCCCTCCCCCCACTTCATAGGGGTGCCCTTAAAGCCCACAGACCTCAAGGAGAGCCTGGACTTCTAGAATCTGCGTGTCCTCTCTGCTCTGTGTGTTTCCTCACCTAATCAAAGCCACTGGAGCTGAGATTCTCCCCGCTGAGGCCTGTCACTCTCAGTATTTTCCAGCCTTTAACCCTTTAACTAGCAGAGGCTACAAACCCAATCAAGACCCCTGGGTGAAAATACACGTGCTTGAATTTACAGGCATATGCCACAATATCCAGCCCTGAAACAGTATATTAGATAGATTATGGTAAGCAAAATTATTTAAATCAAATGTATACATTTCTGTTTACATTTGTGATGTGGTGACAAGGGCATTGGAATCAAATATGCAGCTGACTGCATTGGCATCTCTCACCAGTGTGTCAACCCTAACAGTGTGACTAACAACTGTGGAGCCCAAATTACTCAGGGTCTGAGAATCTGAGCTTGCTTTACCCAGCAGGGCTGCATAACGAGAGGGTTTGACCATGGACGTGTTTACCGGGTGTTTGGAAGGGTCTACACTTGACTGTGCCTTGTGCTTTGATCTAGCAAGAGGGAGGTCCTTTGCCTCGCCCCTTGGCATTGTTATAAAAAGCCCTTTTGAAGAGGCAGAAGGGGCAATTGGGTATTGACCCAGGTGCTCCCGAAGCTGTCCTGTATTTTTGTCTTTCTCCTCTTTGCTATCTTTCTAAATAATATTTTCTTATCCCTCTCTCCTCCTCATAGGAATGCTGAGAAAAGTGGAGGCTGGCCTCCCACAAACAACCATCCCAACCCCCATGTCAAAGGTCTTCATTTTTATTCTGCATCACATCAGTATCTCTTTAATTGTTTGGTTCCCTCTATGTCTTAATAATAAAAATAGACGTGAAGGACAGCTTACTCAGATTGTGCCAATAGAAGAAGACAGAGATCCACAATCTCCTGATTCATTTAAAGTGTAAAACAGAACAAACAAAAACCTACTCCTTCATTTTTCTATCTTGATAGTAAGAGAGATGGACTTACATATGAAACTGATGCCTTTCTAGAGAAGAAAAACTAATATAATAATAATAGATTAATTGTTATCTGGGATTCACTAAAAATGAGACTGTTGGGTTTGAGCTCTCCGACCACATAATACTGAAATAAACTGCCAATAAAATCTCTTACATTTTAAAAATAAAACTAAATCAGTTCAGAGAGATAGACTGCTATGTGGGGGCTTGTTGTAGAATATTACTTTACCTAGGCAAAGATGTGTTACATTTGTTTATGGTGCATTTGTTTAACGATGTAAAGATGTGTTGCTATTTTATCTTGCCTGCCTAAGGCACCTGATTGGTCTAATAAAAAGCTGAGTGGCCAATAGCTAGGCAGTAGAGGGATAGGCAGGGCTGGTGAGCAATGAGAATAAGTAGGAGGAGGGATCTAGGCTCGAGAGAGAAGAGAGGAGGGAGAAAGAGAGAGAGATGCCCACCAGCCACCAGCCAGCCAGACACAGAGTAGGACAGAGTAAAAGAAAGGTAAAAAGCCTGGAGGCAAAACGTAGCTTAAGAGAAACAGATTAAAATAAGTTATAAGAGCTAGTGGAACAAGCCTAAGATAAGGCTGAGCATTCATAACTAACAATAAGTCTCCATGTCATGATTTGGGGTCTGGCAGTTCGAGAAAGCCTACTACAGTGACTGGTGGGTGGATGGGAGGTGAGGTAGGCAGCCATGAGGAGTCTCTTGCAAGAAGCTACGGAACCACTCACTGTTCAGTCACATTCATGTGTCTCAGAAAAGCTGGAGGACACTTGGGAAGTCTAGGGGAATGCTGTGTCTCTGGCTCTTTAAATAAACCTTTACCTCAATAGGTCCGGGACTTGAAGTTTAGAACAAAGGCTAACAAAGGATGGGATTAATAGTTTGGTGGCATTAGCTGAAATGCAGAGCAACACAACAGGACAGCAAAGGCTTGGGTGTGTGAGGTTCTCCCCGGGATCAGGCTATTGCATTCCCTAGGCTCCCCACTGTCTCTGAGATGACTTTGCCACCGTTCCCAGAAGTGGTCCATTGCTTTCCATTGGCACCTCTACCCTGATCAGAGGCTTGTTAAACAAGTTGTACAGAAGCCTGCAGGCAGCCCATCAAACCCAGCAGCCAGGTGTGCCTTCCCCCATCCCACCTCCCTTCCTATTGATTCCTGCTCACTGGCTCACCTACTGAAATACTTACTTATTGAACAAAGCAGCATGTAGGAAAAGAAACAAAAATCCCGGCAACAATACAGATCTTTATAAGCCAGTGCTCCCAGCCTTGCCTCTACCTGGATAGGGTCTGTTCAGCCTCTGTGCTGTACCAGAGGGGACTCTCCCCTACTAGCCACTCAGCCTCTCTGAGGGAGTCTCAACCTTCCGAATGCTGTACCCCCTAACCATAAATTTGTTTTCGTTGCTATGTCATAACTGTAATTTTGCTATTGTTATGAATTGTAATGTAGATAACTGATATGAGACCCATTTGGGGGTCGTGACCCACAGGTTGAGAGCCACTTTGAGGAGACTCTTCCCTTCATCTGCTAAGTTTCTGTGCCATACTGGAGCAACTCTTCCTCTGTTAGTCTTCTCTCTTGCCTGCTGGGGTTGCACAAACTTTGTGCATGGCTGTGCCATTTTCTCCCTTTGTCTGTCTTAGGCAGCCTCTTAGCTGGCATTTCCCAATGCTGTAACCTTTCTCTGCCTCTGCCTGTGTTACCATCCCAGCTGCCAGGGAAGGACCCTGCTTTACAGGTCACCACATGTGAATGGGCTAGCCTTTTGCTTGGATATTTTGAGATGATGAAACTGATCCCTCCCCCATGGAGGATGACTCATGAAGATCACTACAAATGCCCCACATTTTAAAGGGAATCGAGAGTTGAAATCAGTTTGAAGATGCCACTTTTCAATGTTATGCAACTGGCTCTGAAATATTTTGAAGAAGCCTTAAGAAAAATAAAAGTGCTCTTTAGCTGAAATGGGTGTGTGGTACGGAAAGACTAAGATCTATGTAGACACAAAACAGCACTGTTGATACAAAAACAGAACTCTCACCTTAACGGGGGAGAAGAGATAGTTTATGCTGATTACTCCAAATTCCATGTTTGGATGAGGTAGAAATTTCACGAGGTTTTTATAGAAATAGAACAAGGACAGTTATGGTGATATTTTATTTGTGCTTAAATGTGATTTTATTTGTATGTTAATAAATAAAGATTGCCTGGAGATCAGAGGTCATATCAAGCCAGGTACAGCAGTCAAGCGGTGGTAGCCCACACCCTTAACCTGGATCACATGGCAGGCAGAGTCTCTGCATGGCCAAGGACACAGCCAAGCATAGTAACCCGAACCTTTAATCCCAGTACCAACCATAGAGACCTGGAGGTCTGTATAGACAGGCAGTGACAAGGAAGTCATGTGTCTGGGCTTAGAGCCAATGAGAAGGCAGAACAGGAAAGCAATAAAAACACAAGTCACACAGGAAGAAGGTCTCTCTCTGGGGCAATGTGAGAGATGGTGGCAGCAAGGTGGTAAGATAAGGTAGTCGTGACTCTCTGATCTCTTTGGCTATTTCCTCTGTATTTGGCTCTGTGTTTCTTATTTACAAAGACTGTTTAGAATTTCGTCTACAGACAGTGATAAACCAAGACGATTTTCAGCTACACCAATGGAAACATCAGATGGAAGGGCTATGGCAAAGCAGAGAGCCCTCTGTTGTAAGCCCCTAATGCTATCTGATGCCATCCTGAGCTTGTGGAAGCTTATGGTCTGCTAAGTTAATACATTTCAAAGGGTTTCCCTGATGGCCACAGGGTGTTAAAGCACATAGAGAAGGCAAAGAAGTGGATAACGGAGGGGTAAGGACAGGCCAAGACAAACTGTAAATTAGGCTCTAGACCTGCAACATTCCAGCTTCAGTAGTTCCAAGGATCATTGAAGCTCTAATCAGCTAATCAGTCTGGTAGATGGGTCAGTGAAAGGGGCACCTTCTTTCCAGAAACTTTCAAAGTGTGTTTTTAAAATGCACATAAATTTTAACCCGTGCCCATATAAGGAATTAGCGAGCCTCCCTGTTTTCTAATGGAGTCATTTTGTCATGGTATAATTTTTTAAATTACCCAAAGGCACAGAGAACCCATATTAATTAATCAGTGTTGCTTGTTGAAGCTGACAGCTGACCATGGATTATAGAAGGAATAATAAGGGAAGCCGAGAGATAGAAAGTGTGCGTCCTAGGGTGGGGCATCAGTCTGAGACCTAAGGTCCTCTCTGGAAGTGAATATACATCCACAGTTTTTCTCATAAAATAATCACTCTTTTGGGGGTTTGGTTTGGTTTTGGTTTTTTGAGTTTTCAAGACAGGATTTCTCTGTGTAGTTCTTGGTGTCCTGGAACTCTCTCTCTGTAGAACAGGGTGGCCTCAAACTTGGGGATCCACCTGCCTCTGACTCTGAATGCTGTGATTAAAGGCGTGTGCCACCATACAATACTGAGATACTCTTGAAATAATTAAAGACAAAATAAAAAAAATGGATCATAGCCAGGTACAGTGGAGCATGCCTGTAATCCCAGGACTTGGGACATTGAGGCAGGAGGATTGCTGGAAGTTCAAGGCTAGCCTGGGCTACATAGGGAGAGCCTGTTTCAAATGAAAACAAAAATGAAGGAAGGAAAGGAAAGATAAGACAAATAAAGGTAAGAAAATAAAAGAAAGGGCAGAAAAAAAGACAAAAAAACCAAACTTAACTGGTGTTTTCTATATCTTTTTATATATTTTTTAAAATTATAATATATTTATATTATTCTCCTTTCCTTTGCCTCCATCCAGCCCCTTCAATGTACCCTACCCTCTTTACTCTCTCAAATTCATGGCCACTTTTTCTTTAGTTTTCGTTGTGTGTATATACATGTGTGTATACACATATGTATATGGATAAATGCAGTTGCCCAGTCTGTGTAATGTTATTTGTATGTGTATGTTTTCATGGATGACCATTTGGCAGTGGATGACTGTGGTGGCTTGGGTGAGAAGGGCCCCACAGGCTCATGTTTAAATACTTGTTCCTCGTTTGGTAGAACTGTTGGAGAAGGATTAGGAGGTATGGCCTTGTTGAAAGAAATGTCACTAGGAGTGGACTTTGAGGTTTCAAAAGTCTCTAGTCATAACAATCTCTCTCTCTCTGTCTCTCTCTCTGTCTCTCTGTGTCTCTGTCTCTCTGTGTCTCTGTCTCTGTCTCTGTCTCTGTCTCTGTCTCTCTCTCTCTCTCTCTCTCTCTCTCTCTTTCTCTGCCCCCAACTTGAGGATCAATAATCAACTGTCATTTAGAGGAATGTAGAAGGTTGGTACTTTTGACTGGGAAAACAGTTGAGCAACGTAAGCAAGGCTTAATGGGCCATTCTAGTGGAATGTTGGACGATAAAAGTGCTCAAAATAGTGTGAACAATGGAGGCCCAGCTCAAGCGGTTTCAGAGGGAAACAATATCAGCAACTGAGCTAGAGACCATCCTTGTCATATTTTGTCAAAGAATGTGGATGCTTTCTGCCATTGTCTTAGGAATCTGCCTGAAGCTAAACTGAAATGGATTAGAATAATTTCCTTGGTGGAGGAGATTTCAAGACAGCATCAATATTTCAAGACAGATTTCAACAACAAAGTCAATAATTGTGTAGTTATTAGTATTAACTCTTATGTAGGTCTACAATAAAAAAAAAAAAAAGAGCAAATGGAGCCAAAAAGAAAAAGATACAAAATGTACAGTTTGAGGAGAAAGAGAGCACCAGGAAATTTGATATTGAAGCCAATGCGTGTGCTGAAAGAAATAAGATTAAAGAAAGGCCTGCTCTAAAATGGAGTAAAGGGAGGGGTGCACTCAGGGCAAGAGCCCATCCAGCTAAGCACCTGACTTAGGATTCTAAAAAGCAACAGCAGAAGAAAGCTACAAATGTGATTCAAGGGGACCAGGCTCCATCCTGAGTGGGGAGTTGCACTGGTCAGTGTTATCCACGTGGTTCTGGTTTTAGAGTCATGAAGGGAGGATCCATGAGTAAAGGGGTTGGGGAATCTTCCTCTGTGGTTAAGGTGAGCCACTGAGGCCGGGTATGTGATGGGGAAGTCCCTGCATGAAGGCTCTGAGAAGCCATTGAATAAAACTTAGAAAGTGAAGCCTGGATGGTGTTGGAGACCACAAAATGTTGAAGATGGTAGAGCCGTGGGGATATATACCAAGGAGGGCTGTGTATAGAAAGTGGAACTAGCCAAGAGGGAGACATGTGTTGCAGTCAGCAAAGCTGGAAGGGAAGAGAATTGAGCTTTCTGGCATCAGACATGGAGCTACAGGACTTGGGAATTGCCCCTGCTACATTTTGGCCTTGCACTATGACCCCATTCGTTTCTTTTAGAATGATAATGTATATTCTGTGCCATTGTATTTTGAAACTCTACAATTTGCTTTTTGATTTTATTTACAGGGAATTACAATTAAGAGATTGCCTGGAGTCTCAGAAGAGATTTTGGACTTTTAAACTGTATTGAGACTGTGAAAGACTGTGGGGACTTTTGAAATTGGACTGAATGCATTTCTGCATTATGATATGGCCAGGAACCCTTGGGAGGAAGAGCATGGTGATTTAAATGAGAATGGCCTCCATAAGCTCATATATTTGAATACTTGGTCTGTAATTGCTTAAACTGTTCAAGAAGAATTAGGAGATATAGTCTTCTCAGAGGAGGTGTGTCACTGGGGGAAGGCTTTGAGGTTTTAAAATTCACAATTTCTACTCTCTCTTTCCCTTCCTCCTTCCCTCCCTCCCTTCAACTTGAGGATCAACGTGTAAGCTCTCAGCTGTTTCTGACACCATGCCTTTGTTCCACCATCTCTAAGCCTCTGAAACTCTAAGCCCCAAATGAAATGCTTTCTTTTATAAGTTGTCTTGGTCATGGTGTTCTATCACAGTAATAGAAAAATAACTAAGGCAATTGATGTGCTCTTTTCTGGGGAAGACTGTTTCTCCCACTCTCATTTTCCTTATTGCTTGCAGTTTTTTGTCTAGGGTCGAAGTATCCCTTCCATGTTATCCCCCTTCTGTGTTATCACATTTATCAGTGCCTACCCTGTTCAGGTCTTGTTTAGGCATGGACTGGTGATTTCAGAAGACAGTGTTATTGGATACCACTTCAGATACACTCTATTCTATCACATTACCTTTTGTTGGGCTTGCTTTTCTTCTCCTAAAACCCTGTCCCCTCCTTCCCTTGCAGATCTTTACTAAAGTATCTATAACAGACATTATAACCTGGCAGCTAAGATCAGACTAAAAGCAAGAATAAAATACAATCTGATTTCATTGCTCACTTGACATCTTAAATGTGAAAATATTCAGAAACTTCTAGAAGTATTTCTGAACAGAGTCAGCAACAGAATGCACACAAAGTTTTTAACATAGTTCTTTAAAATTTTTATTTTATCTTATATGTATCGGTGTTTTGAACTACATGTATAACCATGCATCATGTGCATATCTGGTGGAGGCCAGAAGAAGGTGTCAGATCCCTTGAAACTGGAGTTACAGACAGTTGTGATCTGCCATGTGGGTATTGGGTCCTCTGGAAGAGCAGCCATTTCTCCAGCCCTTTAACATAGTTCTTAACATGAATGCTCTTTAGGTTAGCAATTACTGCTATTTTATTTTGAAGCAAGAAATTCCCATGCTATGGTCTGTCTGTGTGCTGATAAAATCCCTTCCCTTAGGGAGACATAAATAATTTTTTTACCCCTCCTACTATAGTCCCAATGGCAAGCCAAAGTGTAATTCCACCAAAGTTCATTCTGGGAATCAAGGAGTTTATTAGGCTAACTCACAGAGTAGTGGGTGATATGTAGCCAGCAGGAGCATGGTTGATCTTAAAGCAGACATACAAGAAGTTCTGTATCCACCACGGAGGATGACTCCACCATGATTGTATAGATGGAGGCCCTCCCCTAATCTTTCCCCACCTATATCCCTTAGCTGTTCCTAAAGAAGGCAAGACCACAAAAAATCAGGGCAGAATTATATGTAATTGTTGGGAGGAATGACTGGACATGCCATTGAAGGTGCCATGACCCCCCCAACCCCTCTTTAAAAGAGGGAATTCAACAGTCAACAAGCCCAAGTGTTATAATCTATGGCAAGCAGGGCCCACCAAATTCCTGACGATGGGAGCAGTTGGCTCAGAGCACACCCCTGCCCAACAGTGTGATTTAATAGTGTCCTCCCCCACAAAAAAAGGTGTTAGAAGTTGGGATCCCAGTGTGCAGATATTTAAAGGCAATAAAGCCTTTAAGAACTGAGGCTTATAATTAAGTTATTGGAGGAACTGCCTTTAGAATAAATTAATACAGTTCTCATGGGAATGGGTTATAATGAAAGAGCAAGCCCAAACCCTAGACTGCTCCCACACACAAAATACTTACACATTGCAATGCCATATGACATTACAAAATAAATAAATGTAAATCAATTCCAGTTTTCTGAGAAGCCGCCATATTGATTTCCAAAGTGGCTGTACAAGTTTGCACTTCCACCAGCAGTGGAGGAGTGTTCCCCTTACCCCACAGCCTCTCCAACATAGGCTGTCATCAGTGTTTTTGATCTTAGCCATTCTGACAGGTATAAGATAGAATCTCAGAGTTGTTTTGATTTGCATCTCCCTGATGGCTAAGGATGTTGAACATTTCTTAAAGTGTATCTTAGCCATTTGAAATTGCCCAGTTGAGACTTCTCTGTTTAGATCTATAGCCCATTTTTAAATTGAATTATTTATTTTTCTGTTTTTGTTTTTCTTTCTCAGTTTCTTGAGTTCTTTATATTTTTTGGAGATCATCCCTTTGTTGGATATGGGGTTAGTGAAGATCTTTTCCCAGTTTGTAGGCTGCCATTTTGTCCTTTTGACAGTGTCCTTTGCCTTACAGAAGCTTTTCAGTTCCATGAAGTCCTATTTATTATCAATCTTATTTGCTCAACTGTGTTCATAACTGCTTTATTCATAATAGTCAGGACCTGGAAAACACCTAGATGCCCCTCAACCAAAGGATAAAAATAATGTGGTATATTTACTCAATGGAGTATTACTTAGCTGTTAAAAATAAGGACACCAGGACATTTGAAGACAAATGGATGAAACTAGAAAAAAATCATCCTGAGTGAGTTAATCAGACACAAAAGACAAACATGGTATATATTCACTCATAAGTGGGTATTAGCTGTAAAGCAAAGGATAACCATGCTACAATCCACAGACCCAGAGAGGCTAGGTAACAAAGAACACCCAAGGGAGATGCATGGATCTTCCTGGGAAGGAGAAATAGAAGAGATCTCCTGAGTGGACTAGGAGTGGGTGGGGATGGGAACAAGAGGGATCAGGTTGGGAGGTGGATGGAGGGGGAGAGTACTGAAAGAGATGACTGGAAAGGGGGGACATTTGGCGGTCAGGTAGAAACCTGGTGCAAAGGAAACTCCCAGGAATCTACAAGAATGACCCCAGATAAGACTCCTAGCAATAGTGGATATGTAGCCTGAACTGGCCATCTCCTGTGATCAGGCAAGACTTCCAGTGGAGGTATTGAGACACCAATCCAGCCACATAACTTTTGACCTACAGTCTGTCCTGCATATGGGATGGTGGAGGGCAGGGGTAAGGGTGATGTAATGAAAAAGATTGTGGGATTGGCCAACCAATGACTGGTCCAGTGTCAGATCCATACCACAAGAGTAAGCCCATCCCTGACACTGCCTGCAGGGCCAGGACCCAGAGACTGGAAGGCCCAGAGACCTTACCAAAATTGTCAATGTAACAATACCTAATGATATTCTGCTATACTCATAGATTGGTGACTACCCCGATTGTCAGCAGAGAGCCTTCATCTAGTAACTAACAGAAACAGACACAGAGATCCACAGCCAAACATTAGGCTGAGCTCAGGAAATCCTGCTGAAGAGAGGAAGGAAGGACTGTAGGAAATAGAGGGGTCAAGGACATCACAAGAAAACCCACAAAAACAACTAACCTGGGCTCACAGGAACTCACAGAGTTTGAAGCAACAACCAGGGAGCCAGCATGGAACCAACCTAAGCCCTCTACATATATGAGACAGTTGTGTAGCTTGGTCTATTTGTGATACTCCTAACAGTGGGAGCAGGGGCTGTCACTAACACTTTGGCTGGCTTTTAGGACCCTATTCCTCATACTGGGTTGCCTTGCCCAGTCTTAATATAATATGGGAGATGCTTAGTCTTACCACAACTTGATATGCCATGCTTTGTTGATACCCATGGGAGGCTTGCCTCTTTCCGAACAGAAGCAGAGGAGTGGACCGGGGAGTGGAGGTAGGGAGGATGGGGGGAGAGGAGGGAGGGGAAACTGTGGTTGGGATGTAAAATAAAAGAAATAATAAATGAATAAATAAAGAAGCAAATGTGCTTGACACCAAGCCTGATGATCTTTCTTCAGTACCTAGGCTCCACATGGTGGAAGGAGAGAACTGGATCCTGGGAGTTGCCCTGTGACCTTCACGTAAGCAATGGGGCATGTGGAAAACTTTCATATAGAGAGAAAGATTTCTATCCAAAAGAACTAAAATTAGAAATGTTTGATGCTTTAAGTAATAAATTTATTTACTGTGGAAATTTAATCTGGACTGTATTATATACAACTTACCAAATGAATTTGCAATTGATTTGTTTCCTGGCATTTTCAAGGTCAACTGACTTAGAGGACAAACAAGTAATAAATACAAAAAGTAGCTCAACCTAAAGAACAACAAATACTCAAACTAAAAAGACTTTTAAAGTTGCCAAGATAAAGGTTGTAACCCCCATCTTAGGTCAACATTATGGGAGTGTCTTCGTTAGGATTTGCTATTGCTGTGAAGAGACATCATGACCACAGCAACTCTTATGAAGGAAAACATTTAATTGCGGTGGCTTGATTACAGTTTCAGAAATTCAGTCCATTATCATCATGACAAGAAGCATGGCAGTGTGCAGGCAGATGTGGTGCTGGAGCTGAGTGCCACATCTTGCAGGCAACAGGAAGTCAACTGACTGTCACACTGAGGGAAGCTTGAGCAAAGAGACCAAAAGGCTTTTAAGCCTGCCCCCACAGTGACACACTTCATCCAACAAGGCCACACCTCCTCATAGTGTCACTCCCTTTGGATGCCATTTTCTTTCAAACCACCACAGGGAGAGAGCTTCCCTCTGAACTTAAGGTCACTCTCTGAAAGTAAACATAATAATAAATACATAAGAGGTAAGATGAACTGTGAATAGAAATCACCTGTCCTTAGGGCTAGTGTGATGGCCCACTGGTTAAGAACACTCGCTGCTCTTTAAGAGGACTAGAGTAAGTTTGGTTCCTAGAGCTCACATCAGGTGGCTCACAACTGCCTGTAACTCCAGTTCGAGGTGGGGATCTGACTCCCTCTTCTGGCTTCTGCTGAAACCTGCACACATTTGTACATACACTCAGAGACACTATGTTTTTAATTGCCTGTCCTGTAATTGGTGTGTGTGTGTGTGTGTGTGTGTGTGTGTGTGTGTGTGTGCAAGAAGATTCATCATCTCCAGTTTTAGTGAGGTAAAGTCTCGGGGTTACAGGACTGTTGGGAGTGAAGAAAACAGGAAAACCATAGCTGGCTTGCCTTTCTGATAACCATCTCTTCCTCTTTTTTGTTGTTATAAGGTACCTATGGGATGGCCAAAGAGTGCCTTTTACAGCTTCCATGCAGCTCAGGGTTTAAAAGGCATCGTTGTTCTGGCCAAGAGATTATAAGGAGAAATCTGCTGAGAGACTTCTGGGAAAAACTGTTCTCAGTAATTCTACTACTACTAATAACAACAATGTTGTTATCTAGAAGAAAAAAGCTTGCCTGTCCCCTACACAGAGGTTAAAAGGAGAAATTGAGATGCTGCGCAGCAAGTGTAGGCAAAGGCCAGTGTAATTTGAACTTCAGAAGAGTTGATATTATGAATGTGTGTTTACTCTTAGGAAGCGCCTTATAGATCAGAGGGTTGCATCTAACATTTCAGACACCCTCCAAACCAAACACCAAAGCAAATAAAATATCAGAAGACCGTGTCTGAAAAAATAAAAATTCTGAGGAAGAACTGTCATGCTTCCTGTGAAGAGAGTTGATAATGAAGAATTTGCTCTGGAGGTTGCAGTTCCGCAGAGAGCAAGATTAGATGTTCTGTTTATAGCAAAACATTGTGATAGATTTCACAACTGCAGTTGTCAAAGAAAGCATAAGGCCAAAACAAAAAGTAATAACATTTCAATCACTTCTTCGGCTTTGTCACATAAAAAGGGACACCTCAGATGTGCTACTTCAGCCTCTCAGACTTCTCTTTTCTACAGCCCTCGGCATCCTGTTCTAGCTCAGCCAATGACAGCTAGTTTTGGTTATACATGCCTCACTATAGGCTTCCCCCTCACCTTTTGCCTATGGCTTTCCAGTTGATGCTAATGTGCACAAATCACCACACACACACACACACACACACACACACACACACACACACACACCTCAAGACATACACTTGTGTGCTATTCAGGAAGTGAAAGGCAATTAACACCCAGTGGGGAGAATCTATGACCAAAGAGAAACATGAGCCAACAGTGCCCCCTTTGTTACCTGAGAGTACTATCCAGATACACACACACACACACACACACACACACACACACACACACACATAGTTCTCCAAGATCAAAAAGTAAGTTGCCCTTAATAGACACTCTCACGTTGCATTGTCCTCCTTGTCTAGCTCCGCCTTCTCCTTACTCCTGTTCAATTGCAGAACTGCATTGCTAACAAAGTAGTGGAATTGTAGAACATGGGTTCTGGCCTCAGTTCTGCTTTCTAAACAACACAGGCTCCGAATATATTTATTTTCTTTTTCTGTGCAACAAATGACCACAAACTTTTGACTTAAGACCATAACCTATTTCCCAGTTCCCAGTTTTGTAGGTCAGAAATCTACTGCGGTTGGGTTTTTACTTCAGGTTCTCACAATACTAAAATCAAGGTATAGGCTGAGCTGTAGTCTCATGAGGCTCTCAGAATTCTCTTCCAATCTGCACGGATTTGTCTGAACTTTGTTCCTTGTAATTGTAGGAGAGAGGTTCCCATTTTCTTCTAGATACCAGCTAGGACCTGTTCTCTGCTACTAAAGGCCTATATGCTTTCCCATGAGGTTCACCCTATCTGCAAACCAGAAACAGTTCACTGAACCATTTTCCTGTTACAACAAATCCTGTGGCAGAATAATTGTTTACACTGTAAAGATGTGTCTCTGCCTAAGGCATCTTCTGATTGGTTTAATAAAAAAGCTGAATGGCCAATAGCTAGGCAGGAAAGAATAGGCAGGATTTCTGGGGAGAGAAAGGAAAAGGAGGAGGAATCTATGTGTGTAGGAGATACCAATGAGACACAGAGAGGAAACAGGAGGTGCAAGATGGAAGAGAGGTAACACAGAATGTAGATCAATATAAATGGGTTAATTTAAGTTTTAAGTGTAGCTACAGTTTTCCTGCCTGGCCCACAGTCAGGACAAATCTCTGTCACCCACTAGTCCCACAGCCGCTCAGACCCAACCAAGTAAACACAGAGACTTATATTGCTTACAAACTGTATGGCCATGGCAGGCTTCTTATTAATGGTTCTTACATCTTAAATTAATCCATTTCTATAAATCTGTACCTTGCCACGTGGCTCATGGCTTACTGGCATCTTCACATGCTGCTTGTCATGGTGGTAGCTGGCAGTGTCTCCCTGACTCAGCCTTCCACTTCCCAGCTTTATTCTCCTCCTTGTCCCGCCTATACTTCCTGCCTGGCCACTGGCCAATCAGTGTTTTATTTATACAGAACGATATCCACAGCATATAAGAGTTAGTTAAGACAGCCTAAGCAAACAGCCAAGCTTTCATAATTAATAAGTCTCTGTGTCATTATTTGGGAGCTGGCTAGTAGTACAGAGAAAGACTCTCTACAAAATCCTTCTGATCTCTGTTTCCGACTCTAGATCCAGCTTTAACTGATGCATGTGATTAGCAAAGAACTACTTGGATGATCTCTTCATCTGAAAGTCTACTAATTTAAAATATTAATTTTATTTAAAAATCCTTCCTGCTTTGCAATGTGTCATAGTCACAAATTCTACTCAGATTCAAATGGAAATGTGTTATATTAAGGGAAGGGGCTGGAAAGATGGCTCAGTGGTTAAGAGCAATAGCTGCTCCTCCAGAGAACCAGAGTTCAATTCCCAGCACCCACATGGTGGCTCACAACCATCAGCAACTACTGTTCAGGGATCCTTTTCTAGCCTGTGTAAGCACTGAATGCACAGACACTTATCCAGGCAAAATATGCATACACATATAAAATAAAATAAAACAAAGTCAGGTGTGGTGATGCATGCCTTTAATTCTAAGATTCAGGTGAAAGAGGAAGGCTAATTTTGTGAGTTCAGGGCCAGCCTGGCCTACATAGTGAGTTCCAAGCCAGCCAAGACTACATTTGAGCTCTATCTCAAAAAGAAGGAAAGAAAGAAAGAAAGAAAGAAAGAAAGAAAGAAAGAAAGAAAGAAAGAAAGAAAGATGGGAGGGAAGGAAGGAAGGGAAGGAAGAAAAGGAAGGAAGGAAGGAAGGAAGGAAGGAAGAGAAAGAAGACAAAGAAAGGTAACAAATGAAGTAGAAATTACTTGCACGCGATGACATCACAAGTAGTAAGCTTTTCACTTGAACTTATTGGTATTGGGTAGATATAGAAGGCAAGGAAATGAGATATGCTATAGCTGTACTGACTGAAAAATACAGGAGTAACTAAAACTTAAGAAACATACTTTCCATTAGTAATAGAATTTGAAGTCTTACAAAAGAAAATAAGTGATCCAAGACAACCAACTTCTTATTCAAAGCCTGCATTGAAAGCCCAATTCTAATTATCAACTCTCAATCCCTTTTCCATAGTAGCAAGTTAAATAGTATCCTAATCAACTATCAAACACCTTAGGATTCTGTGACCATCAGGCCATCTCTAGAACTATCTACAGGTGGTGGCATTCAGAATGTGACCTTGTTGATTTCCCTCCTCTTCTAACAGTGAAGTACTGATATTAGACACCTGCCACTCTAGAACGTCAACATCCTCACTGATAAGATACAAGGACATGAAAACACGGTCTCTACAGGACCTTCACTGAGTTTTTCAAAGACATATGACCTAGCAACCAATCAATTATTTATTTTCTTAATGAAGGGAAGATAGTCAGAAGGGGAATGTTCAGTTTCCCCTCATCTTCAGACCTAGGAATCCTCTCAGTGTTAAGTCAAGAGCAGGGTACAGAAACCTGTAAGGGCCAGTTTATGTTAAGAGAACCCAGCACTGATGAGGTTAACTAGTAGGAATCAGCTAAAATATGGCCAACAATGAATGTGGTAGTTTGAATTAGATGCCACCCAGTCCCAGATGTTTGAATACTTGGTCCCCAGTTGGTGGTGCTCTTTGCTGGAGGTGGTGCCTTGCTGGAGGAAGTGTGTCACAGGAGGCAAGCTTTGAGCTTTCGAGCCTCAAGCCATTCCCAGTTCACTCTCTCTGGCATTGGCTTGTGATGTAAAATGTGAGGGCTCAGCTTGCTACAACTATCACCCTGCTGTGATGGTAATAGACTCATCTCTCTGGAACCATGAACCCAAATAAACTCTTTTTTCTAAAAGTTGCCATGGTACTGGTGTTTTATTACAGCAATAGAAAAGTAACTAATACATCCAGGGAGCTATGAGTCAGCAAAAATGGCTCACAACAGATGTCCAGGGAACCTCAAAAGTGAACAGTGATGTAATCTGTTATATAACTATTCCTGGCAGGTACCACTTTTGTGTGGGTTCTATATACATAAGATGTCTTAGGGTTTCTATTGCTGCAACAAAACATCATTACCAAAAAGCAAGTTGGGGAGGAAAAGGTTTATTCGGCTCACATTTCCATATCCGTGTTCATCACTGAAGGAAATCAGGACAGGAACTCAAGAAGGGCAGGAACCTGGAGACAGGGGCTGATGCAGAAGCCACAGATAAGTGCTGCTTACTGGCTTGGTCTGTATAGCTTGCCTGGCCTGCTTTATCATAGAACCCAGGAAAACAAGCCCAGGGATGGCCCCACCCACAATGAGATGGGCCTCTCATTGATCACTACAGCCAGATCTAATGGAGGCATTTTCTCAATTGAGATTCCCTCCTTTCAGATAACTCTAACTTATGTTGGCATGAAAGTTGGCATAAAACTAGCCAGGACATATGGCTTTGAGGTCAAAGGCCTGAGTCTTAGCTTTAACCTTAACCTCCACCTTTGCCAGCCTGCCTGTATATGTTTGTGGATGGCCTTGTGGTGGTTTGAATAAGAATGCCCCCCTAGGCTTATATATTTGAATATTTAGTCACTAGTGAGTAGCACTATTTGAAAGGATGAGGAGGTGTGGCCTTGTTGGAGTAGGTGTAGCCTTCTTAGAGGAAGTGCGTCACTGGGAGTGGGCTTTGAGGTTTGGAAAGCCCAGCCAGGCCCATTGGCTCTCTTCTTCCTGCTATCTCCAGATCCAGAAGTAGAACTCTAAGCTTCCCCAGCACTACGTCTGCCTGAGTGCCACCATTATCCCCTTCATGGTGATACTGTGCTAAACCTCTGAAACTATAAGCAAGTCCTATTAAATGCTTTCTTTTTTAAGAGTTGCTGTGGTCATGGTGTCTCTTCACAGCAATAGAACAGTGACTCAGTAAGGCCTATGTCTACCTTTGTGCTGCCTGTGTGTGTGCCTACCATTAACTGCCTGCATAGCAACCATGATTTAGAGTAAATAATGTATGCCTTCGCTGTCTGTGAGTCCTCAAAATCTCTTCCAACTCCTGGCTCCCACCATCCCCCTTTCCTGAAACCAAAGCATACACCTCACACAAGCTATTTAGAATCTACACTTCACCTTATTAATTCATCATTGTACCCAACTTTGGTTCAAGCAGACGTCATTTAGATGGTTTTACATACCCATCATGTAACATTGAATTTCCAGGTTATAAGTTCCCCAGTCAACTTTCTCCAGATTATATTTTATTTTCTTGTCAAGACTGACTCCCTCACATGTCTACCATGTAAAACATGTAATCTTGGTAGTGGGGTGCTTGGGTTTTATTTTTCATTAGGCGTGCATTTTTAATGTGGTGATTCAGCCATATGGATTATCCTCAGCAAGTGAAGACTCTTTTCCTTTTCTAAATGCTCTTGCCTCTAGGCCTTCCTTCAACAGCACCTATTAAGGGTTAGGGATGTGGCCCAGCTGGTAGAGGGCTTATCTAACATACACAAAGCTCTGGATTCAGTGCTGGGCACACAAACTAGGCACCACCAGCATGATGATATACAGTTCTAAGTTCTGGTCCTAGCATTTCAGAGGTGAAGGCAAGAGGGTCAGGGGTTCAAAGTCATCCTCAGCTACATAGCAAGTTCCAGGAAAACATGGGCTACATGAGGCCCTGTTGGAAAGGAAAAGGAAAAGCAATGACAGCATGTTATTTAGAAACAGAAATGTCAGAAAATCACTAATTTTTTAACTATGGTAAAAAAAAAAAAAAAGCATTACCAAAAATTGAAATGTTGATGTGTTTACCTTACAATAAAGAAGACTAAGAGCTGAGCATAATGACATACACTTGTAATATGAGCACATGCAAGGCAGATACAGGAAGATCACAAGTTTGGGACCAGCCTGGGATGACTAAGTAATGAGTTCCAGGCCAGCCCGAGACACCTAGTGAAACTCTGTTTCAACAAACCTAAGGGTTTGGAGAATATAGTTCAGTGGTAGAGCACTTGTCTAGCATGGGTAGGATCCTGAGTGTAAGTCCTAGAACTGAGAGAGAAAGAGACGGAATTAGGAGATAAGAAAATACTGGGTACAGTGACATTTTTAAAACAATGTATCTACTGTTTACTTTTTAAAAAATAAATTTTCCAGGAAATTAGAATAATAGGTTTAAATGGGGAGGGGAATGGGAGAGCAAGGCAAAGGACAGAATATGGGGAGGGATAATTAATACTAAAAGCTTTTTGAAAAGGCCTTTAGTTCTAGTAATGTAGAAGCTTCCTAAAATACATATATGTGGTGGTTTGAATGAGAATGTCCCCCATGGGCTGATCCATTTGAATACTTGATGCCCAGTTGGTGGAACTGTTTGGGAAGGATTGGAGGTGTGGCCTTATTGGAAGAGGTCTGTCATTAGGGGTGGGCTTTGAGGTTTCAAAAGCCCATGCCATTTTCAGTTAGCGCTCTCTCTCTCTCTCTCTCTCTCTCTTCCTTGTACTTGTTGATCAGATGTAATCTTTTAGCTATGGCTATAGTACCATATCTCCATATCTGCCTGCCTGCTGTCATGCCCCCCACCATGGTGGTCATGGACCCTACTAGCCTCCAGAACTATGAGTTCCAAATTAAATGCTTTCAGAGTTATCATAAAATGGCTGAGACAATGCCCCAACTAGTCACCATACACTCCCAAATAAAACCCCCAGTCCCAGGAATGGGTCACATTATTATTTAGTCATTGGCCAAACATCATAGGCTCTATTGGTTATCCTCCACAGCCTAGCCCTATTGCTGAAGACACCACATAAGTTATTGAACATGGAAAAACTGCACTGGTGCTCATCTAAAAGCTTCACCCATCCTGACTAGCATCCATGGTGCTGGGAGGTACTACACAAGTTTCTGGAGGGAAAAGTAATCATCAACCTCACCCAGAGAGGACCCTGCAAGCTACAATATCAAACTGCCTGCAAGATATACTGGCACAATAAGTGGTACAAATGTTATAAAGTAAATAAACACCTTTCGGTTGTATTTCAAGTTTACACCATGAAATGGAACCCTTATCTATAACACTGCTAAAGTGGCCAAGAACCTGAGATTAGATAGGTCATCGCCTATGGGAAATCTGCTACTATTATTCTACTTAAGGGATATAGCAAATAAAATGACTCCTAATTACATATTACTGCACCCATAGATCAGAGCATCACTCAGCCTCATCAGAAAAGCATCTTGAAGTAGATGGTAACTAACACAGGAATACAACTGCACAACATATAGAAAATGAGAGACTTTGGAGCACTCATCCTGTACTGCCTGGTTTTATATCAACTTGACACAAGCCAGAGTCATAGAGGAAGGAGCCTCAGTTGAGAAAATGCCTCCCTGAGATCCAGCTCTAAGGCATTTTCTCAATTAGTGATCAATGGGGGAGGACCCAGCCCATTGTGGATGGTACCATCCCTGGGCTGCTGGTCCTGGGTTCCATAAGAAAGCAGGCTGAGCAAACCATGATGAGCAAGCTAGTAAGCAGCGCTCCTCCATGGCCTCTGCATCAGCTCCTGCCTGCAGGTTCCTACCTGCTTGAGTTCCTGTCCTGATTTCCTTTGGTGATGAACAGTGATGTGAAAGTGTAAGCCAAATAAACAATTTCCTCCCCAACTTGCTTTTTAGTCATGGTGTTTCATCGCGGCCCCAATGGAAACCCTAACAAAGACACATCCCTAAATGAAATATCTGCATCAAATCCCTCCCTCAAGGATCAGGGATCTATGTAGAAGAAGAGGCAGGAAGATTGTAAGGCCAGAGGTAGAGACAACCCCAAGGAAACATTGTTTTCCAGACAAAAGGCTGATGCACACATAAATTCACAAAGACTGTGACAGCATAGAGAAGTTCAAGATGGACAAAATCCCATCACAGAGAAGGAGAAGTGGGCACAAACTCCCACCCTTATCCAAGAAGCTATTTGCAATTGGTAGCTGTTGGCGAGGAGAGAAAATCAGTTTCCTTCAATAGAGGGATACTAGGTATATCAACCACCCAAAGTAGGCTCTGTGGTCAGGAGTATTTGCTCAACACAAAATGGACTCTTTGTGGGGGTGGGGGTAGTTTGTATGTACTTACTCTTTGGGTTTGTGTATGCTGTTCTGTTTTGTTTTGTTCTAAGAAAAAGAATAAGAAGCGGGATGAACAGGGAAAGCAATCTGATCAAAATGTATATAAAGTTCAGTTTTAAACAAATGCAGGTCCTAAATAACAACAAAAGCATATTAACACCAAATTCCTCTTTTTACCCAGTAGAAGAGGGGGAAATGCCTAGCTACACTCTGGAGTCTAGAGTCTGTTGAGACTTAGGAATGTCGAGCCCACCTGCCAGGGCTCCCATTCCAGAATTATTGCCCAAAGCCTTGGCAACTGTGCTAGCTAAATTCTTTAACTCAGCATAGGATTCCATTTGGCTCCAAATGTGTGTTCCTCTTTGAGAGACTCTGGTGTATATGAAACTAAACCTACAAGGCGGTTTTTTTTCCTCCAACATTAGTACTCTGTTAAAAGAATGTATTGAATTACCACATTTGAACTTAATTCAAGGCGATCATCCAAACATTTTGAGAAAAGTCAACATTAACTTGATCTCTGAAGCTATTAAGAAAAATTAACCTGCAAACATAAAGCCACAGTTAGTTCCTTAAAGGTGGTATCTGTCTAACTGCTCTGGATAGTCAAATTTTCAATGTAAAGTGCAATTGTATCTTACCCTAGGGTTAGAGTCAAATGGTAGACTACACAGAGCAGAGAAGTTAGCAGAAAATTACCCTCAGATTGGAGAGCATTATCTATTGTCCATGAACTATACAGAGAGTTTTTGTCCCATTGTTTGACTAGATTGGTGTCTTTTGAATAAAGAACCCAATGGAGAGACTGAAAAGTTGGGTCAGTGGTTAAGAGCACTGGCTGTTCTTCCAGAGGACCCAGGTTCAATTCCTGGGTTCATTCACACGGCAGCTCAAAATCAACTGTAACCCCAGTTCCAGGGCATCTGGCAGCCTTTTCTGGGCCCCCCAGTTACCAGGACACCAGGTACGTGTGTGGTGCACAGACATGCATGCAGGCAAACACTGATATGCAGATAAATAAATAAATTTTTAAAAAGAACCAAATGGAATAACTGACACTCATTTAGAAGTGTAGAAATTAAGTGCCTTCATGACATGAAAAGGCCTTCTCAGAAAAATGACCCTGACAAAGGAAACAGGGGGATGCAATGAGGGTTGAGGGGTAATTATAATCAAAGTACACTTTATGCATGTAAGAAAACATCACAATGAAACTCATTGTTGCAAAATTAATAGATGCTAACAAAATGTCCTCAGCAACAGAAGCAAGCTCAGCTTTGCAAGGTGGTCATTTTGCAGGAAGCCTGTGCCTACTGAGCAGAGCTAAGAAATGGCTTGTCCGTACTTCAGTTTACACTTGCTTATTGAATGGGATAGTTGGTGGATCCTCCTAAACTACTCCAAGAATATGTCCTCTTTTTTGTTCCAGAGAGTAATTCATTCAGTTACATGTAAATATGATGCAGAATAAGTAATTTTTAACTAAAGAATAATCTAAATAGGCATGTTAGGAATACATTTTCATAGTGTAACATCAAGATGTACAAGGATGTGGTTCCTGACTTTGAGAAAATAATATCACTAGATCTCTTAAAGCAAAAACAGCAGAAATTATGATGTGGAAAAGAATTTTGGTTTTGATTGTTAATTATTTATGTGAAAGCTGTGAGTTCAAGATGAGAGGTAAGAACTATTCTGAAAGACTGGAAAAGGCATCTTTGAAACTGAAACTTTTTTTGATGAGCCCTAGGGCCTGGAGCTCAGCTCAGTGGCAGTACGTGAGACCCCTGATTCTATCCCAGTACCCAGGAGAAAAAAATGAACAGATGATACATAAGGACAGGCAAGGTTATAGGAATTCCAGGCAGAGGAAGCAGGCCTGGGAATGCTAGAAGTCCAGGAAGCATGTGGTTTATTTAAAAACTGGGAGCAGCTGAGCACAGCTGTAACAAGAAACTGCGGGTGACGTGCAGCCGTGGAGATAAAAGGACACCCTTTTGTCCTTCGTCCAGAACATTTGTTTAGATGCACAGGCGTCCCCAGAGAACAGCACACTATATTTCTCTGGGGGAGGGGGAGGGGGCTTCTTTCAGCACATGCTCAGAGGTTGACTGATGGCAGCACATGTAACAAACAAGATTCTCTTTTTTAGCTAATGGCTTTTAATGAAGAACTGTCTGCATTCTTCAGTGAAGCTAAAGTCTCTGTAAAGGTGGTTCTGCTAGGACAGAAACATAAACCGTTTGTCAGCAAACTGGTAAAAAACACAAACCAAAATAAAAATATTTGAAAGACAGAAAAGGAGACTTGAACAAGTTGCACCTGGAGGCAATATGACAATTACCTACTCCAGGACTCAGTGGCCCAACTGTCTTCTTTGCTCAGGTACCTTGTCACAGTTTCCATTGCCTTCATGATGACCTCTGAGGTACTGAAGTTTTCTTTTTAACGTGGAACAGTCTAGGCTCAGAAAACACAACTGACGTCAATGTCCTATATCCTTGCTGCGTGCCCACTGTGTGCTAGTTTATATGTCCTAGCTGAGTGCCCACTGTGTGCTGGTTTATATGTCCTAGCTGAGTGCCCACTGTGTGCTGGTTTATATGTCCTAGCTGAGTGCCCACTGTGTGCTGGTTTATATGTCCTAGCTGGGTGCCCACTGTGTGCTGGTTTATATGTCCTAGCTAAGTGCCCACTGTGTGCTGGTTTATATGTCCTAGCCGAGTGCCCACTGTGTGCTGGTTTATATGTCCTAGCTGAGTGCCCACTGTGTGCTGGTTTATCAGTGAGTGGAAACTCAGGAAATGTACATTCCAGCAGGAGTGTGATAGAGTTCACACAGCTGATGAAATAATGAAATGAAATGAAACTATGATTTTTCTAATTAGAAAGACCAGACTCTCTCCTTCCATGGTGAATAAAAAAGAGATTTTCTTTCTTTCTTAAATTGATAGCCAAGACCTCGGAGTGATTCACTAGCACTGAATTATATTTTGGTGTTGCTTCAACTAAGCATTCCATTATGTTCTGATAATGACAACAGATCTGTTGATTATTAGTGAGCAAAAACTGTGCAAAAGCTTTCTAACACAAAGGATGTCAGACCGTCTTTTCATCACAGTTAGAACCACTCACAATAAAGAACTGCATGAACTCCTCTGACTTGCTTCTGCTTGGCTGGGCTTTCCAGTGACCTCCTCCCCGTCTGCTTATTTTCTTATGTATTTGGAGCCCTCATATACAAAAAGAAGACCCACAGCCCCTGCCTCTATCATAGAGACAGCAAATTCCCCGGGCTCTGCTCATCATTCAGATATTTGTGATGGAGTCCTACATCTGGATCCTTGAATACAGTCTCAAAAGAACAAGGCAAGAGTTCAAGATTCTTAGTTTTAGAATTCCTCTAACCCCTGTCTTTTGCCCCCCCCCCAACATTTAGAATTGGGGAAATGCAGTGTTATCACATGCTGCACATCCAAAAAGGAGCAACTCAAGAACTTCCAAAGAACAGCGTAGGGTGTCCCTCAGGTCTTCATCTTGGAATGTTTTCCTAGGTTGTAGCTACAACAGAGAAGTGATTGGAAGAGGAAAAGGTAGGTTTACTTTAGTTACTTTGGTCTTCTACATTCTAAAAGTACAGCCACACCACAACACATTTAACACCAGTTTTATCCATAATATTTTCTCTAGTCACATTTAACAAGTTGGAATTCTTTTATTTTCCAATTCATTTTTTTTATTTAACTTCTTTTCAAACAATATATTTTGATCATGTTTCCCCCTCCCCCAACTCCTTCTAGATCCTCCCCTACCCACATAACTTCATGTTTATTTTCTCTGTTTCCAAAAACAAAAAAATCAAAACAAACAAACAAACAACAAAACAAACCAAAATAAAAACAAGAAACATGGAGTTTGTTTTGTGTTGGCCAACTACTCCTGGACATGGGGCCTGCCCTGGAATGGGGTTGATAGCATATACAGTGACAGTCCATTGGAGAAAACTAGTTTTTTTTTTTTCTCTCCCAGCACCTATCAATTGCAAATGGCTTCCTGGTTGGGGTGAGACTTTATAGTCATTTCCCCTTCTTGGTACTAGGATTTTGTCTGGTTTGAACCTGTGCAGGTCTTGTGCATGCCATCACAGGCGCTGTGAGTTCATATGTGTGTTAGCCCTGCTGTGTCTAGAAGATACCATTTCCTTGGAGCCATCCACTACCTCCAGCTCTTACAATCTTCCTTCCACTTCCTCTTTGGCATAGACCCTTGAGCCTTGAGGGATAGGTTTGATGACGTAATGTGAGTAGCCAACCACATTTTGATTGGATTTAAAGTCCATTCCATGGGGGTGGAGAGGGACCCATACCTGACACTGATAAAATGCCCAAAAAACAGAGGCTGAATATGTAATAGGCCTGGGAGAGAACCTACTACTATTATTCTGCGATAAAATGACTTCTAAGGACATATTGCTGTACCCATAGATCCGTGCCTCACAGAGAAGCCTCTTCTTGCAGTAGATGGAAATTAACGCAGAGACCAACAACTGGACAGTGTGCACGGAGTGAGAGACTTTGGAGCACAAAGTTGGAATTTTTTTATAGGCCTTGTCTCTCCTTTTCAGTTCTTTGGAGTCTAAGTTCATGCATATATTCACATTACTCTGTCATTATTTGCAAAGTTTGCAGTGAGCTCCTTTGCAAGAAAGGAAGGCTTCTTTTATAGGGAGCCATTCTTCTAGAGATGGGTTTGTGCAGCACCCAGGAGCTTTTGTGGGACAAATTCGGGGTGCCATTGCTATGTGCGTTGTCTTGATTTCAACTAACAGAACATCCCAGTACTGTCCTGTTGGGACCCTCTCACTAAGGACACTCACATCTAGTGAAATTCTCCCAGCTTGATGTCTTCAATAAACAAACATAACCACAGCAGACAAAAGACTAATGATCACGACTGAGAGAACACTAACTTCAATATTGTAAAGCACATAACTTCAAACGGTAACCCAATGTATGCACTTGCTGGACTCATCAAGAGAAAATGCATGATCTGCTTTCTTCCTTAGGAGATATCAGAAAATATTAAAGGTTGGGCACTGTGGTATGCGCTTTTAATCCCAGAACTCAGGAGGCAGAGGCAGATGGAGCTCTGTGAATCTGAGGTCATCTGATCTACACAGTGAGTTCCAGGACAGCCAGGACTCCATGAAACGATTCTGTTCCAAAAGACAAAACAGAAAGAAGAAAAAGAAAATATTCAGCATCTTATTACAAGGTTGGACCAAAACAGAAGTTATAGTTATAGCTGTACATTCCATGTAATTTTAAAGATTTTCTATTTCAGAGGTCATAGTGTACCGTGAGATCTTTGCATTCTACCTTGACCATGAGAATAAAGTATCACTCATCTCTCTATCTTCACTGTCAAAACCTTCAGGGTAGAGCCTTAGCTTGCCTGGACTTCCATAGCAATCTCTTAACTAGTCTCTTCATTTCTACCCGACTGATCCATTCTCCATACAGCAGCAGAGCTAAAACAACCTTTCCTTATAGTGCCTCCCTGCTCATCACTCTATTGGCTTCCTGTTGAACATGGGTTAGAATAGGAAATCTATGAGAGCCCGAGAAGCCACAACTCTACCCGTGTCTCTAGGCTGTATCTCCTTTGCTACCTGACTTCCAAAATCCCTTTCTTTCTTTCTTTCTTTCTTTCTTTCTTTCTTTCTTTCTTTCTTTCTTTCTTTTTCTTTCCCTCTTTCTTTTCTGACAAGGTCTTACTAAGTGCCTGGTTCTGGCCTTGAATTTGTGATCCTCCTGACTCAGCCTCTCAAGAGCTAAGCCTCCGAACTCTGTACTGTCTTTTGTATCTCTTGAATCTGCAGTGTTTTTTCCACCTTTAAGATTCTGTATAGCTGGGTGGTGGTGGAACACACCTTTGAACACAGCACTCAGGAGGCAGAGACAGGTAGATCTCTGTGAGTTCTAGGCCAGCCTGGTCTATAAAGCAAGTTACAGGACAGCCAGAGCTGTTACACAGAGAAACCCTGTCTCAAAAAAACAAAAGCAAAACAACAGCAACAACAAAGTTTATATATAGCATCCTGTCATTCTGGAATGTTCCTGTCTGTGCTTATCTCCTACTCAGTTCTCAGTGTGGAGAGGCCTGCTCCCTCACCTCCATCTAAATTATACATTTCCACCTTCTTTTGCATTCATTTGACAAATCAACTTTCATCTGTGTGTGTGTGTGTGTGTGTGTGTGTGTGTGTGTGTGTGTGTGTGTGTGTTCTACCTCTATTTTCTCTGCTAAAATAAGTCTGGAGCTTGTACTGTTTCCAGTGTCTAGTGTAACACCTAACGCAGTGGTAGGTACACAGCAGACAACTAATCCATGAAGGAGTAGGTGGATATTAGTGAAAGAAGGAGAATCACAGCATTCAAAGGCCCCCAGGTATCTGCAGGATCCTTCCAATGGACAGCTACGAAACCTCTAGACCATCAAATGCAGCTCCTCCTATACACACTACAGTCCACATTGAGACTTGGGACTAGGGTGAGAAAAAAAGCTGGAACAAGGTGAGCAAAAGCAAGCACAGAGGGCAGCCATAAGGTCCTGGGAAAGCAGCGTTGACAAGACCCAAGGTCGTGGACAAGTGAGTTAGCACCACAGTCAGCATTCGGGGATCCCAATCTTCCTTGGCCCAATTTTCACTGCAGCTCAACCTCTCCTCTCTTATCATTGTTCTGTGCTTAACCGTTCTCAGGGTGATGAGTTTACTAGAATGAAAGAACATCATTTTGTTGTTTTTTAAATGTAATGTATGTGGGTGTTTTGCCTGCATGTGTGTCTGTGCACCATGTGAGTGCCTGGTGCCCAAAGAGGCCACAAGAGGACATCAAATTCTCTGGAATTAGAGTTACAGAGGGTTGTGAACCTCCATGTGTGTTCTGGGAATTGGACCCAAGACCTCTGAAAGACCATCCAGTGCCCTTAACCCCTGAGGCATCTTTCCAAGCCCAAGACTCCGTTTTTAAAAACTGCCCAGTGAATAAAATCCCGTTTTCTTCAAGTTCAGGATTCTCAAGAAAGCAGAAATCAGCCAGCATCAATCACGGGCAGGTAAAGATTTGTGAAAATTGTTACTTTGAACACTCGAGGCTTCAGGAGTTCTATTGAAATCTCAAGGAAATCTTTTGAACTGTGTCATTCTTCCTTCTCAGACAGAAGAAAACAGTGTGAGGGAGCAAAAGTGAGCTGGAGGGCAGGCAGCAGCCACACTGTTCTGCTGAAAACACAAGAGCATCTGTGTCTGCAACTCTCTGTTTTATCTGGCTGGCTGGTACCCTAGATCTTGATACAGTTAGTAACAACCTAGAAAAGGAAATCCAGGAGGGAGCCTTGACTGTCCTCTAGAAGCATTAACAGCCACAAAACTGCAAAGATCATACTAGAGTGCTCCCCCAGGTCAGTGGTCCCAAAGCATGCTTTGATGGAGTACCCATGGACAAAGTCATACTCAGAACAAAAGAGGCATCAAGTTCATATGCTAGAGATTGCCAAGACTGGAGTAGTGATAGAAATTTTGCATGGTTTGCATATGTTGAAAATAGTCCGAAAGTCTTCCTATAGCAGACAACCAGAAGCTCTCCCCAGAACCAAAGCTAACAACTGGGAACAAAGCAGCCTTATTTACCACTCTGTGTTGTGTGATTTTGTATCGTTCATTTTTCCCTTGACCCTTTAAACTTAGATGACAGCTCTGGTTGATTAAATAAATAAATAAAAATAAAACATGAAATCTTCCTGCTGTTCCAAATTCAAATATAATGACACCAAAGGTATGACCATCCAGGGGTACTGTGGGAAAGAGCTCTGTCTGTATGTTCTCCAAGATCCAGAGAGTGATCCCTGATGGCTGTGCTTTGGTTTTGAGTGTCTGAGTTTATGATGTATGTAGCAAACAAAAATAAAAGAATAAATATTGGGAAGTAGATAGAGATGGGTAGCAGTTAGATGGCAAACATAACAAATCAGGCAGTCACAGTCTCCAGCAGAGATGACTGCTGTAGTCTGAGAGCGCAAATAAAAGAAAGGTCATCAAATCCAGGGCTTACAAACACCCTGCAGGAATTGACTGTGGAGGTTAAGTTGGCCAGCTAGAGTTCCTGACTGAGTTTTCTCTGCACAGTTGTGCTTCCTATGGGAACTTCCACCTACTCTTCCCACTGCAGGCTCTTTTCTGCTGTGGGATAAACAATAGTGACCTCTGATGGGAAGAGTTCATCATCTAGATACTCTCTGGAGTGTAATGTTCTTACTCTTGGGCTATTAGCTGTTCTTCTCTCCTCCTGTTACAGAGTCAGGGGGCTAACCTGGCCTAAGACAGAAGACTTTGGAGGAGACAGGACAAGGTCATTGCTCCCAGAACCTGATTTCAACAGACTTAAACAGCACACAACAAATTGCCAATATAATGTATATTGCATCAGGTATGCATAAATTGCGGTTGTCAGGCATAAGAAATAAACATTTTGAGTTACTTTGAGGTCATGTGTAGTCTTACCTAACTCACCTGTACTGAACAGAATCTGATGGTGCTGACTTTGTAGAACATGTCTTTGGTAATACAGAGTTAATGTTCTTTTCAGTAGGAAGCCTTACGTGAAAATTCATTAAGTGCAGTATCATGACTTTAGCAGGACTACCATCTGTAGCAAGTCAGCTAATGTGAAGCCTTTCCTTTTCAAAACTAAGACAGATCTTTCACAGACAGGAAACTATTCATCTTCTCTCGCACAGCTTTGTGGTGAAAAGTCACTATTCAAACAAATAATTATCAGAGTATCAATAGATATATGAACTGGCTCAGTGCTATGTACCATTATTTGATCTCACCATAATTTTGTTTTTACTTGGTGTGGTAGTTTGAAAGAAAACGGCCCTCAAAGGGAGTGACATTATTAGGAGGTGTGGCCTTGTTGGATAGAAGTGGTCATGTGGAGCAGGCTTTGAGGTCTCTTTTGCTCAAAGCTTCCCTAAGTGTGATGGTCAGTTGACTTCCTGTTGCCTGCAAGATGTAGGACTCTCAGTTGCTCCACATCTGCCCTGCATGCTATCCATGCTCCTTGTCATGATGACAATGAACTGAACCTCTGAAACTGTATATGAGCCACCCCAATTAAATGTTTTTCTTTATAAGAGTTGCCATGGTCGTGATGTCTCTTCACAGCAACAACAACAACAAACAACAAAAAAAGCCCTAATTAGACACTTGGGTTTTTTGCAACTCCAACGTGCAGACTTTAAGACACACAGGAAGTATACACACACACACACACACACACACACACACACACACACACACCACAAACTGGTGTAGTTAATGATTTCCTTGTTGTTAAGCCAAACGTATTGTTATGGAGTGTAATTAATAATGGACATAAATAATAATTCATCCAATGAGTAAGACAAACAGAGAAATAGACCAAAACAAACAAAACAAAATGAAAACCAGCACTATCAGCATACATTATTAAAGGAAAAAGACTGCCTCTGATTGAAAGAGATCTCTGGGCTCATGGGCTCTCGCTCTCTCTTTTCCTTAATCTCATTGTTGCCTGACCCACCCTGTTTGTTAACCAACCCTTACAATACCCCTCTGAGCCAAGTAGATGAGCACCATAACCAGTGTGTGGCAGATGCCAGACTGAATGCAACATGGGCATTTAAAAGATTCTCCTAAAGTCACCAGGAAGCCAAGGGAGACACCCAGAACAGAATCGATAGCTTCTGCTCTTAACGTGGCTGTACAGTAAAGCTAAGCTTGCTCCCCCAAGAAACAGCTCCACTCAGTCATTACTGGATCACATCCTGATCCTGAGTGCAGAGTGAGGACAGAAGACCTGAGCCATGTTTCCTATTCCCTAAGAAAAGAAAAGAATGTCATACGTTGTTAAGATTCAGTCTATTTTGAGGTGCCCTTCTCAGGAGGTAGATAAATTAAGTGATTTTAGGAGATTGAGCATAAAGAAGAGATTAAAAGAGCAATTGTCTGTCTTGCAGGCATGGCACAGCCAATGCAGTCATGACTTCACAGCAGCTATGAGGGCCAGCAATGGCTTGCAGGAGGCTGAGTCTATCAACAGTCAACTGCAGATTGTAGAGGGGCATACAGGGCTCTAGTGCTCCCTTAATAACTACTTCTGGGAAAAGACAGTGCCTGTTTGCAGTTGAGCACCCACGGAGAGCCCACCAGGTTCCAATGAATAGTTCCAAAGCCATGGTCACACACCTGGTCACACTTGGTGGGTCTCAAAAACAGCACCTCATGAATGTGGGAAAGAGACTTGTGAAGAAGTGGGGTTGGTAATCGAATTGGAAGGAAGATTAGAAAGGGGGTGTTATTATAATTAGAATGCAGGTTCTATATGCAAAAAAGTGTTGAACAAATTCTATCAGAGTTGGATTTTTGTTTGTTTTTTAGGGCAAATGTAATGAGCTTTCTCTAGATTAAGAGGATCTAAGACATTTCCATTTAATAGTCTTAGGGGAAAAATTAAATTCAGTTCATTGTTTATCTTTGAGTCAGTGTTCTTAGTCTGCATGAAAACAACTGGAGCCAAAGGATGGTTTGTCAACAAAAGCAGTTTGATAAGCACCAGGCTGGAGGCATTATTCCCAGCCCAGAAAAGTCTGAGTGGACTCCTCATGTGTGCAAACGGGCATGTGAACAAAGTCACAGTCGCCTCAAGACCTCGGCTGCGCCCCTCTCAGCTCCCACCTCAGTACCTTGGCATTCCCATCCCCTTTCTGCATGAAAATTTCAGTGCCTTTCCTCCCTCTTAAAATTGTCACTTGGAAAACCAGATATGGTAGTGTAAGCCTGTAATCCCAGTGCTTGGGAGATGGAGGAAATAGGATCACAAGTTTAAGGTCATCCTCAGCTACACAGCAGATTTGAGGATAGCCTAGACTGCAGGAGACCCAGTCTCAAAAGACAGATTTTTTTTTTTCAATTAAGCTGGGGAAATAGGTTAGTGGGCGAAAGCACCACCTGCTAAGCCTGATGACCTGAATTCAATCCTCGGAACCCACATGTGGAAAGAAAGAACCAACTCCTGTAAGTTGTCTTCTGACCTTTTGGGCTTCTCTTTTCTGTCCCAATAACTTGGACCAGAAAACCATTAGATGGAGTGTGGTGAGGTAACATCTGGACCTTCCAGAGAGAGCAATGGGGTCCAGGGCTAGTGTTGGGGCCTTAATAGAATGAGAGGGTGTCCACATAGGAGGGCTTCTCACTGTGGGGTCAGAGCTGGAACAGAGTAGGACAGTGTTCGTGCAGGGCAGCATGGTTTGAAATGGCAGGATCCAACGGGCTGAAGAAAGCATCCCCATAAAGCGGTGACCAGGAGTGAAGAATCACAGGCCCAGGCAGAGTTGGAGGATACCCTCCAACATGTCACAGCTGGCTGCTTATGCAGAGGAGAATAATCAAATAAGTCACGTATTAAGGAGTTTGAAAGGCAGGTTCCCACTGTTACAGGGGGGAATTGAAAGTATTGAAATAGGCTGGGCGGTGGTAGCGCACGCCTTTAATCCCAGCACCTGGGAGGCAGGGGCAGAGGCAGGTGATCTTTGTGAGTTCAAGGCCAGCCTGGTCTACAGAGTGAGTTCCAGGAAAGGCGCAAAGCTACACAGAGAAACCCTGTCTCAAAAAAACTAAAAAAAAAAAAAAATTGAAATAGATGTAGAATGAACTGGAATCAGAGGTACCCAAGTAAACTAAGAATTTAAATATATTTTATTTAGATAAGGAAACGTGTATATACACATACATTCATCCTGTGGAAGATAGAATGATAGACTCCCAAAGTTGTCCACATTTCAATCCCTGAAACCTTAAATATATAGCAAAGACAACTGCAAGAGTCATCAATGACCCTGAGATCAGGGGTAGGTGGCCTGGATTGTCCAGGTGACCCTAACATAATCATCACAAGGGTCTTTGTAAAGGGAGATACAAGAACAGGGAGTGATTGGAAGATGATATGCAGCTGGCTCTGGCAATGGAGTCAGGTGCCTGTACTGATCTATTTTTCACTGCTATGGTGAGATACTCAAGGAAAGCTGTTTTACAAAGAAATGGACCTGCTTTAGTTTTCAGTTCTGAAGGTACAAAGTCAAGGGGCCTCATCATCTGCTAGCCTTCTTGCTAGAAGATTAAAAAGGCTACAAAGAAGCTGTTACTCCCCTCCCTCATGGCTGTTTTGCAACATACGTAACAACTGGAGTTGTGTTAGAAAAGCATAGGAACCACAGGGTTCAAGGGCATCACAGGAAAACCAACAGAACAACTAGTCTGACTCACAGGAACTCACAGAGTCGGAACCAACAACCAGGAGCCTGCAAGGGACTGAGCTAAACCCTCTGCACATATGTGACAGTCGTGTGACTTGGTCTATTTGTGGGACTCCTAACAATGGGAGCAGGGGGCTTCCCCTAATGCTTTGGCTGGCTTGTGGGAACCTGTTCCTCGTATTGGATTGCCCTTGCCCAGCCTACATACAAGGGGAGGAGCTTAGTCTTACTGCAACTTGATATGCCATGCTTTGTTGATACCCATGGGAGGCCTGCTCCTCTTCTGAACAGCTCAGAAGAGGGTTGGTAAGAGGGGAGGAGGGGAGGGAGGAGGGAATGGGAAGAGAGGAGGGAGAAGAAGCTGCAGTCGGGATGTAAAATAAATAAATGAAAAAAAGAAAAGCATTCAAGTATGACAACATACTGTGTTTTCACCATTCAAAGTGCCATTTAGTAGTTAAAACTTACACTATTTAGTGTTATTTAATAAAGTGGTCAAAATATTTTTAAAAAAGACATAACAACTAAAGGCCACGTGTGATTTTTGAACTGGATATTTTTTTCTATGAAGAAATCTGATAAAACATAAATAAGATCTGAATATCAGATGGTAGCAGTGTATTAATGTTAATTTCCTAATTTGGAGGGCTGTATTATGGCTGAAAGGAAAGGAAAGTACTAGAAGAATACAGATCATAAGATAGCCAGATTGTAGCCATGGCTTCCTAGACAAAAAAAAAAATTCTCCTTAAAAATTTTTCTGCATTTTGGAGACCATTGTTTTTTAATTGAGCGTGTTATCATGTGTTCACAAATTCACTTTTTTTTTCTGGAGCTGAGGACCAAACCCAGGGCCTTGTGCTTGCTAGGGAAAGCACTCTGCCACTGAGCTAAATCCCCAACCCCCACAAATTCACTTGTATACAATAACTAAATTTCCCTTCTACCATTGCTTCTATTCTCTTAGTAGATATGAGCACTTCCCATTTACTCAGGAGTCAGGGCGTCTTTAGGCCAGTCACTTTAATCAGAGGTGGTCCTGAATCTGTGGTGTAGAATATGGCAGGAGCTGACAAGGGGTAATGAAGAGAGGAAACCATTTTTTAAAGCAGCCATGGTGTTCTTACCTTCACTTAACACCTGAGTAAAATACCCAAGTCCATTCATAAAATGCCAAGAGGAGTTGAGTATTCTGTATTAGCATTTTTGTTTTATGATCAGTTTCTTTCTAGGTCTCTTTGTTAGAAAAACATGATGGACCATTGCATCACCTCCACCATTCCACTCCATACACCGACTTCCTTGTCCTTCTCCATGCGTCTAGGGCACTGAATGCCCCAACCAATTCCCACAACTTGCCAGCTCTAACCCAGATCCTACAGCCAGTGCCCCAGACTAGTCTGACCACTCTGCCTGCTCTGCAACTAAGCTCAAGGCTTCCACCAGGAACCCACCCTACCTACAACCATCCACAGGTCCCTTCTGGGCTACTTCTCCCACCCAACTAGATAAACAGATTTCCTATCTCCTCCTCCTGGGTCTAGCCTGGTGAGTATCCCAGACCTCCCCATTCACACCTTCTACAACTTATCATCTTTAGCCTGGGACTCACAACCACTGCACCTAGTCTGGCCTTCTCTGCCTTCACTGCAAAGGATCTCTGGGCTGGCCAGTAGCCTCCCTGCCTCTCCTCCTAAACTGCAGGACTCTCCCACATCATATCCAACCTTTCCACTCTGAATCCCACTTTCCAGGCTTTGAACACAAGGCACATCAGGTATATTAGCCTGGTCCCTTCTAACTACCTGACCCAACCCATACCCACATCTTCTCTTCTTCCCTAACCTGCTTTGTCTATAAAAAAAACAAACTCAGAACTAACAAAGAAAGTCCACGTGCACAGATCTCACAGATATATCTCAAGAGTGCCAGCAATATGAAAGATCAATCCAGTATCTTATTTCTAAAGCCAGTCCTGAAGAAATGCTTGCCAATGAGAATTACCTAGATGTACTCCAGAATACAGAAGTTAAATGAACAATCATAAACTCCTCAAGGAATCTGAAGAAGACACAAAGAAACAGCTCATGAAATCTAGGAGAAAGAACGTAAGAAGAGCAAATGTGTGAATGATGCCCAAGAAAACACAAACACAAGGCTGATGGAAACGACAATGACAATCCAAGACTTGAGGATGGAATTCACTCAGGAGATAGAAACACTGAAAAAGACTCAAGATGAAATGAAGTCAAGGACATAGGCAAGCTCTTCAACAAGATCATAGGAAAAACTTCTCCAAAATAAGGAAAGACACACCCATACAAATAGACAAGACCAGAAAAGAAAATCCCATGGCATTTCATAGTTAAAACACTAAGTATACATGAAAAAGAAAGTTTATTGAAGCATCCAGAGAAGGAGGAAAGGCAAAAATGTTGTAATACATATAATACATACATAATCATATAACACCTATTATACTATATATTATATATGCATTATATTATATACATGTATGTATTATATATGTGTGTGTTTATTATGTGTATGTAGTTATATTATATAGAGGATGGGAGTGGGAGGGATCAGGTAGGGGGGCAGACGGGATGGAGGGAGAGATGGCTGGAATGGGGGGGGGCATTTGGAAGATGATGTGGAAATCTAGTGCAGTGGAAACTTCCTGGAATCTATGAAGATGATCCTAATGAGGACTCCTAGTAATGGGGGATACAGTCTCAACTGTCCATCTCTTGTAGGCAAGCGAGGCTTCCAGTGGCAGGACTGAGTTACATTCAGTTGAGTTGTTGACTGAGGAGGTCCCGTGGAGATCCCAAACAATCCAGGCTGGTGCTAGGACAGAAGGTTGCTCTACTGTAAACTGATAGCGAGGGGGCGGGGAGGGGGCATTGCCAGGACATCTTCACAGCTCGTGGAACGTGGGGAGATAAGGCTGGTGCCTGCATGGAGCCTTAACCCCTACGTTCTAGTTTCTTTGGTGTGGGACGGTACTCTGCAGGCTACCAGAAAAGAAACGTAGACACCAACCCAGCCACAAAACCTTTGCCCAACAATCTGCCCTGCCTGCAAGATGTGCTGGAGCAATAGTGGTGCAGAACTTGTTGGCGTTTCCAACCAACGTTTGGTTTAACTCGAGGCCCATTCCATGAGAGGAAGCCCAAGCTCAACAGTGCTTGAGGGGCCAGGAACCAGAGAGTGGATAGAACTAAACACAATGAGTCTAATAAAATAAAATCAATGAAATGATTCTAATGATAAAAAGATCATTGCCTTCTCCAGTCATCATCAGAGAGGGTTCCTCCGGCAGCACACTGGAGTGGATACAGAGACCCACAGCCAGACGTTATGCAGAGAGAGAGAGAGTCTAGACAGGAGGTCCCCATTTGGCCCCTCCTCTTGGACCTTGGGGAACCCTGGGGAAGAGGGAGTGGAAAGATTGTAGGAGTCAGAGGGGATGAAGGACACCAGGAGAACATGGTTCACTGAACCAATTAAGCAGGGCTCCCATGGGCTCACAGAGACTGAAGAAGCAAGCTCAGGGCCTGCTTGAGTCTACACCAGATCATCTGCATATATGTTGTGGCTGTTAGTTTCATGTTTTTGTAGGACTTCTAACTATGGGTGTTGTGGGATATTTTGATCAAATTCTGATGATACTGAGACTGACAATAAAGTTTGCTTTGAATCAGAGGGTGGGGCTAGCTTTTAGCTGACGGAAAATTAGCCATAGAGCTTTTGGAGGACAGAGGACAGACAGAGAGACACAGGAAATAGTAGGGTGGGGCTTGGGATCGAGGTCAAGAGAGAAAGGAAAAGACGCCAGGAGACATGGAGAAGAAACAGGAGGTGCAAGGTGGAAGAGAGGTAGCACCATGTGATAGAATGTGGATTAATATAAATGGGTTAATTTAAGTTAGAAGAGCTAGTTAGGAACAAGCCTAAGCTTTTGGCTGTGCTTTCATAATTAATAAGAAGCCTTAGTATCATTATTTGGGAGCTGGCAGAAAAAGACTCATTACAGAATTATTTAAATTGGGTTAAGTTGGAAAAACCCATCCTAAATGTATCTTCCTAGGCAAGAGTGTCAGAATGAATTAAAATGAGACATTGTCCTGAACACAAGGATTCAATTGATTTCTATTTCCTGTCTGTGAATTCAATAAGCTACCTCTTGCTCCTGAAGCAATATGTTGCCTGCCATGATGGACTGTAGCCCCTGGAACAATAAATCAAAATAAAAACTTCCTTCCTTAAGTTGCTGTTATCAAGTATTTTGTCAGGGCAACAAGACAAGCAGCTAATACAGCTAAGAAGGAAAAAGAGGACCAGGCTAGGATCACACCATGCCCATCAAGGACATACTCCAATGACCTAAAGACCTTCTAACTAAGCCTTGCTCTTAAAAGTCCCAGCATCTCCCAACAGAACCACCCTGGGAACCAAACTTGTAACATTACTTTTGGGGAGATATTTTACATGCAAAACACAGCAGTCTGTGAGTGTTCCCAGTGGGTTAGCTTATCATTTGCATTTGGTGTCTATTTTTCCATATTTACTCAGAAGCCTTCTTTTTAAAAAGATTTTTTTGGATGCCAGGCAGGATGGCTCATGACTGCTATTCCAGTACTGGGGAAGCTGAGGCAGGATGATCATCAAGAGTTCAAGTTCAGGTGGATAGTCAGTGGATTCCACACCAACATGAACTAAGTGTGAGACTCACTCACAATCACCTTTCTGAGTTGTGGCACCATGCTACATACATTAATTTAGTAATTATTAAATTCAGTAATTTAGGAGTAAATTTAGGTGCTAAATACAGTGTCTTTGAAGTAATTAAAAATTCTTGCACCTATTTTTAAGTCTGGACATTTAAGTATTCTGCAGAAATATTTTGTTCTCTGCCAATGTATCTTATTCTTTTTCCTGCAGGGAAATGAGAAGTCAGTGGGGTTGTTCCAACTTAGAGCTGACACTTTAATAAATAAGTTTATTTCCAAGAGCCACAGGCTGAGACTTCCGGGAGATCTCATCCTGCTCACAAGGGCCTGTGCCATTGTCCCCACAGTGTCAGACAACACACAACCACACACCAAGGCCCAATCTGCCATTCAAGACCCACCACTTGTCACTTGGTAGCTCTTCTAGGCACAATTATTTGCTTGTTCTCAAGACTCTGGTATTTTGTTTATGCTGTTGTAACAACAATGGCTGCTTTGGAAATTTCCACATTTATACATTTGTCTTCTCCTTAAGTTCTGCCATGCCTTGTGTATCATGTGCTGTGACTAACTCACAGCAAGTGCACAATAAAGCTTGTGAGTGAAAGAATGAATTAGTGAATGAATGGATAAATAAATATTTGGCATGGGGTTTAAGTAAGGCCAAACGACTTGCAAAAGCCGGGCCCCATCACCTGTCTTCGGGTCCTGAGGTTCTGATGCCAAACACCAGCCACACAGAGACATTAAGCAGCAGCCACTGCTACTTAGCTTAAACCCAAGAACATGAGAGGTACTTAAAGCTTAAGGATTTTCCCCTAGCAAATTCCACTTTTTTGCACAGCCTGAAAATTAGAATTCTAAAACCATCCAGATTAGCTGCCAAATATTCTGATGTAGCAGTTTATCTTCCTTCTCTGCCAGGTTCTTACCTCCCTTCCAAGCAGAACAAAGTGGATGGACCACTAAGGGTGAGTGAGGCACAGGGACTCATATTTACTAGCAGCCACAGCTCAACAGTGAAAGCTGTCTGTAAGGTATCAGTAAGAGCAGATGGCAGGCCACAGTGCTAACAAGCGGAGAGCAGATCATCAGAGAAAAGGCTGGACCCAGCACTTTCTGCAGGCTCAAGTGGGCTCAGATTGGCTGGGTATGAACAGATAAGGTAATGTCCCAGTTAGGTTTCTGTTGCTGTGATAAACACCATGACCAAAAGCAACTTAATAAGGAAATGGTTTGTTTGTCCCAGTCCTGGTCCATCGGAGAGGGATGCTAAGGCAGGAACTTGGAGACAGAAACTGAAGCAGAGACAGACCAAAGAGGAACGCTGTTTACAGGTTTGCTCAGCTTGTTTTTTCATACAGCCCAGGACCACCTACCAGGGGTGGCCCCACCCACAGATAACTGGGCCCTGCCACATCAATCATTCATCAAGAAAATGCCCCATAGACTTGCCAATGGGACAATTTGGTGGGGGCAAATTTTCTCAATCTTCCCAGATGCCCCTAGCTTATGTTGAGTTGACAAAAAAAACTTACCAGCACAAATCAAAAGGTTAAGAATCAATCAGGAAGGCTGGAGAGATGCCTCAGAGGTTAAGAGCACTGGGTGCTCTTCCAAAGATCCTGAGTTCAATTCCCAGCAACCACATGGTGGCTCACAAACATCTGTAATGAAATCTGGTGCCCTCTTCTAGCGTGCAGGGATACATGCAGGCAGAACACTGTATACATAATAAATAAATAAATCTTTAAAAAGAAGAAGAAGAAGAAGAAGAAGAAGAAGAAGAAGAAGAAGAAGAAGAAGAAGAAGAAGAAGAAGAATCAATCAGGAGATAGCCTGCCAAATGGGAGTAGGGTTGGGGGAGGACCACCAAAAGGGCTCTTGATTCCATCCGATGAGTGTTGCCTGGGCTATTAGAGTGTCAGTGAACATGGGGGAGTGTGTACTCAACTGTTCGGACCTTGGAGTGAAAGCAGTAAGCACCCGGCAGTTTTGAAGTCTTCTCTTCCACTGATCACCATCACAGTAATGATGCATAGAGGGCACTCCTAACTCTGTCACCTCTAAAGGACAATACATTCACAGTGCCCATATGAAACCCACCAGGTAAGTCATGGTACCAGGCTAAATTCAGAAAACTCCATTCAGAAAGGAAGCATTCTTTTTATACCAAGTGCCACTGACACCTTTGCCCAGATCTAGTGGAAGGGCTGTGAGTGTACTAACATTTAGCCCCTATAGCAGACCTATAACTTAGGGTCTGTCGTCCCTATTCTATAGGTGTGAAGGTTGAGAAGTGGGCAGCAAGCTAGTTCATTTACCTTAGAGTAACTGTGCTCTAAGGTGGCGCTGCTCCAGAACCTGCATTCTAATCACACTGAGCATACACAGACTTACTTATCAGTTCATCAAACATTAGACACACACCATGAGTCAAGGTCGAAAGGCAAGAATTGAGACCCAGAGCCGGGGATGGCTGCACCTGGCTTACATAACTTGCTCCTAGCTGATCTGGGCTGGAATCAAGGACCCTGGCTGCCAGCCCTGCTGGCTTTGTGAATGGCACAGCGCCTCTGTTCTCAGTTTCTCATTAAGCAGCTTCTGAAAAACTATATCATGCTTATTGTGTTATCCTTCAAGTTGGTTTAGAGGCAGAGAAATTAGTCAGGGCCTGGCATGGTGGTGCATGCATGCCTGTCATCTAGCACTTGAGGAACAGAGGTCAGAGAGGGCTGTGGTTTAAGTTCAGATTGGACTACATAGTGAGACCCTGCCTCAAAACGTAAATAAGAAATGAGTTTGTGTTTAGCAAAGTGACGTCAAGGTATTAGTCCACCCCACCTCCCACTCCCAGCCAATGGTGTCTGATATGCCCAGACTAGGTTAGTCTGGTAACCACAGTGAATGAGACGGAAATTAAAAAGGAGGAGGGGGAACAGGAAATGGAAAAGGGCATAAGTCTGTTTCCCAGCCCCCAAGGTTTCATTCTTCCACAACTTGACGAGCAGAAGTCCCTGCTGGAAGCGTTTGAACATCAGGTTTTTAGCAACTGAGCCACCAGATACTGTGCCCCAGCGCAGTGAACGCTGAGTACACAGACTTCACTTTCTTCTTTCCCCAGCATGCAGCGCTTTAATGGAGGCACCAGAGGCATGTGATGAAAAGAAACCCATAGGGGAAGAAACATATCGACCAAGATGATTTTCTTTTTAAACTCTTGGTCTTTCTGAGTTTATTCCCCAGTGTATTTATCATTTACATCATTGTCATGAGAGGTTAGGTTTTCCAGAGTTAGGGGAAAACTTGAAATGAAATAGAATATAAGCTTAAATATCATGTGTGGCGAATCTGGAATAAAAGATAGCTAACTAATAGTTTGCTATCCTGTGTTCTCTGCCTTCAGATTGAGTACCAGCATGTTTCAGAAATCTATTCAGCAAAGGGAATGGTAATTTGTGATGTCTACTCCTTTTCCTTCTGGAAAGGTGGAAGTAGCCTCATGTCCTCCTGTCTGCTCCCCAGGGTGACAGATTTCTCAGGATACACTTCTTTCCAACGTGTTAAAAGCCAGTTCTCCTTTTCACTGTGGTGGGCTATTTAAATGATACATGTAAACAGTGAATGGGATGAGGCTACATCAGTACCACTTGGTGAAATCCAGATTCATTGCCTCTTTCAGAATCTATTTGCTCTCCTACAGAAGTCTCTGCTTGGTTGTCATAGTATCAGATAACACAATCAATATTAGCATTTTGATCATCAAAGCAACCAACATCCTTGAAGGGGCCCTGGTATGACCGTGTCGCCTAATTCAGCAAGGAGGAATCATACTCTTAAAAATGATTGTCCAGCCAAAGCAGGCATTTTTTAGTTATTTACAGATCAGAGAACAAGGAGAAGAGCGGCATGCGATTGCTTTTGTTTTCCTCTCAGGAATAAACAGCCCTCTCGAATGCTGCTTGGGCTCTTCTGTTATATTTAAGCTTATATTCTATTTCATTTCAATGTTCTTCGTTGACATTTAGATAGAGCCAGGGTAGCTGGCAGATGTTCTACCAAAGATATAAATGATTATAAGATACAGCTGTTTCACTCCTGGGCTGACACCAGAGATCTCCGTACCCTACCACAGAGATATTTACATCCCCATGTTTACTACTGCCTTATTCACTATAACAAAGAATTGGAATCAAACTAGATGTCCATCAACAGATGAATGGATAATGAAAATTATATACACATATGCATATATGTATATTTATATACTATTAAGATCTAAAATAAATGTAAAAACAAAATTTGCAAGAAATGGAATGGCCTTAGAAGGCCATTATTATGTGATATCACACAGTCTCAGAAAGGAAGAAACCACCTGGTCTCCCTTATATGTGGAACTTAGCAAATAATATGCATATATATGAAAACAAATATACATGTAGGCACAGCATAACATGTAAAAAAAGAGATCAAGAAAGGCTCAATATTATGGATAAGGATTAAACTAAATGCAGGTTGTGGGCACAAGTTTGAAAGAGAATATAAGTTAATTTTTTTCTAGTTCTAAATTTATCATGAATATTCCAATTTTGGTGGTGGATAAGTGCATAAAAACGTATTTGACAATGAAAGTATAAAATCCAATGTGAAGTTCCACAGCTTAAGAATATCTGTTATAACTGTATAGAAGTTCATTGAGATGTAAAGACTTTAGATCTGGTTAATTTCAGTGTATGTTTTGTTTTATGGAGAAGTTTTTTTATAATGAAGGTTACTATATTAAAATTTTAAATGGGTTTACTGAAATTTAAAGAATTTTATAGCCATATTAAAGACATTTACAGCTAAGCACAATGATACATGCCACCAGCCCAAACAATCATGCCGGTGAAAGAAGAGGGTTATGAATATGAGAACAGCCTGAGTTCTCATATGAGGCAGAGTTCTATGGAGAAACAGAACCAAGAGAATGAGTACACATTAACAGATTGGCTTTACACAGTTCACTGTGGGTAGTCTAACCATGGCTGTCTTCACTCTAGAGAGTCTGAAAACCTGGTAGCTGCTCAGTCCATAAAGCTAGATGTGTGAGCAGTCTCGGTCCTGTGCAGAAGTCACGGAAGAGTCCTGGAAAGGCACTGATCAGCTTTGGAAAGCCAAAGACACTAGGTTTTGATGACAGTGAAGGATGGCAATAGCCATAATGGTAGGGCAGATGCACTCACAAACAAGAGAGAAGGGCAAGCAGACAGAAAATAACAGCTGCCTCTCATATTCATTACACCTGGGCAGATGCCACCTACTCTGGGGGATCGGCTTCCTTTTTTTTTTTTTTTTTTTTTTTTTTTGGTTTTTTCGTTTTTGTTTTGTTTTTTTCTCAAGACAGGGTTTCTCTGTGTAGCTTTGTGCCTGTCCTGATCTCGCTCTGTAGACCAGGCTGGCCTCGAACTCACAGAGATCCACCTGGCTCTGCCTCCTGAGTGCTGGGATTAAAGGCATGCGCCACCACCGCCCGGCTGTCTTCCCTTTTCTTAACCTTTCCAGACCTACCCAGAAACATGTCTTTTCATTGATTCTAGATATACACAAGTGACAACCAAGATTAACCATCCTAAGTCCACCCATTATCGGTCTGACAGCCATTTACACCTCCTTACATCATGCTTAATTTCCAAATTAAGACAATGACAAGATCAAAATAACACCTAACATGATATATCTATCCCACAGACAACCTCAAATGCACTCTTTCCCCCCAGAATAAATGACAAAGTCCCTTGAAGAATGCTTAGTCTTTTGATGCCCCATAAGTTAAATATGATAACACATATTTATAAGACTTACCTATAGGTGTTATCTCAATCAATGTTACATGGGAAAGAAATTGAGAAAAGAAAACACAAATATCTGGTCATTGTACTTGTATGTTCTTAACAAAATAGTATAGAAATAATCATGACAATTATAATCCTCATTTCTGTAACTGGTCACATGGTCTTAGCTGGTATTTATAAGTAAGTATCTTCTTCTACTACTCATTCTGTGTTGTTGTTTTTTTTTTTTTTCATCGTAAACAAGCACCTCAGCAAGTCTTGGTTCTTTACAAGACGGGATGACCCACACCTTCATTTTGGGGACCATTTATCAAGCTGTCTGGGTTTGATTGCTGTAGTCTCCCTCTGACCTTAAGCCCAGAACATGATAACATCAAGAGACATCTGCTGCTGACACCTCATCGGGTCTGCTGAGTCATACAGTGCAAGTGGCACAACAGCCTGGACCTGTTGAGTCGCTTCTCCTCTTCTGGCTCTACTCCAAACCAGGAGCTTTCTGAGTCACCAGCAGGTGTCTGGGCCAGAGTAACACAACGTTGAGGAATGTGCTGCCTCCAGAACCCAATAAGCCCACTAAGCGCTAACCTTCCTTTTTGGTGGTGGGAGGGTCTAGGTAAAAGTTTATCTTTCACTTTAAAAAGTATGTCTCTGTACACCACTAGACTAGTAAATTTTCCACTGAGGAAGAGGCCTTTGAATTTTGGTTGAATTTATGTCCCATCCTCTGATGTTCATCTGCTTTACCAAAAAGTCCAGAATGGCTGACACATCTTGCTTTCTTGGTCCAATCCACATAATGCCATCAATATGCTAGACCAGTGTGATACCTTGAAAGAGACAAGATGCCAAGTTCCCTGTGAACTACATTATGACACAGTGTTGGAGAATAGGTCCCTGATGTGGAACAGTAAAGATGTACTGTAACAGGCTTTTGGGGGGGGGCCACCAACCAGCTCCCAAACCATGACATGGAGACTTATTATTAGTTATGAATGTTTGGCCTTATCATATGCTTGTCCCACAATCTCTTATAACGTATGTTAACCTGTTTCTCTTCATCTATGTTTTGCATCAGGGCTTTTTACCTTTCTTTCATTCTATATGTCTTACTCAGTGTCCAGCTGGCTGGGAGACGTCTGGGTCCAACCAGAGACTGAGAGGCCCCAGATGTCTCCCTTTCTTTCTCCCTCATTTGCTCTCATTCTCCTACTACTTATTCTGTCTGCCAGCCCCACCTATCCTTCTACTGCCTAACTATTGGCCATTCAGCTTTTTATTAGACCAATCATGTGCCTTAGGTAGGCAAGGTAAAACAGCAACACATCTTTATATAATTAAACAAATTCAGTATAAACAAATGTAACACATCTTTATATCATTAAACAAATGTGCATAAACAAATGTAACACACCCTAACACAGTTAAAGTAATATTCCACAACACAAAAAATGTAACACATATTTGCCTAGTTAAAGTAATATTCCACAACAGTGTACTGTTGGCCTTGCCAGCTGAGAGCAATTTGCTTCTGGTGTTCCTTATGAGCAGGTATTCAGAAAAAGTTGCAAGATCGATAGCTATATACCAAGTACAGAAAATATATTAATCTGTTCAAGTAAGGAATCCACATCTGGAACAGCAGATGCAATTAGAGTTGTGACTTGATTAAGTTTGTGATAATCAACTGTCTTTCTCCATGATCCATCTAGCTTCTGTGCAGGCAAAAATAGGAGACAATTAAAGGGAGATGTGATGGGAACCACCATACCTGCATCTTTCCACTCCTTGATGGTGACAACTAATTTCTGTAATCTCTCCAAGGTTACAATTTGCTTTTGGTTCACTATTTTACCGGTAGAGGCAACTTTAATGGCTTCCATTTGGCATTTCCAATCCTAATATTCCTAATTCTACAAGTCAGGGAATTCATGTGAGATGTGAGGATTCTGCTGACTTTTAAATAAATGTTTCTCGGTTATTAATTCTTGGACTGAAAATAAACTAAAGGATGCATTCAGAGACCCACTCGACCTACCATGAGTTAATTCTTGCCTAAAACCCCATTTGATCATCTGACATATAAAAAGCCCTGTCTTAGTTAGGGTTTCTATTACTAGGAAGAGACTCTATGACCACGACAACTCTTTTGTTTTGTTGTTGTTGTTGTTGTTGCTTTTTTTAAGAAAGGGTTTCTCTGTGTTGTCCTGGCTGTCCTGGAACTCACTCTGTAGACTAGACTGACCTCAAACTCAGAGCTTCATCTGCCTCTGCCTCTGGAATGCTGAGATTAAAGGCATACACCACCACTGAAATTCTCATAAAGGAAAACATTTAATAGGGGCTGATTTACAGTTCAGAGGTTTAGTTCATTATCATTATAGTGGGAGCATGGTAGCATGGAGGCAGATATGGTACTAGAGAAGGAGCTGAGAGTTCTACATCTTGATCTGCAGGCAGCAGGAAAAGAACTGAACCACACTGGGCATACCCTGAGTATCTGAGACCTTAAAGTCCACCCTAACAGTGACAACTTCTTCCAATAAGGCCGCACCTCCTAATAGTGCCATTCCCTATGGGCTAAGCTTTCAAATATATGAGTCTATAAGGGTCATTTCTATTCAAACCACCATATTTCACTCCATGATCCCCCAAAGGCTTGTGGCCATATCATAATGCAGAGATGCATTCAGTCCAACTTTAAAAGCCCCCATAGCCTATGACAATCTCAACCGTTTTTAAAGTCCAAAGTCCAAGGTATTTTCTGAGATTCATGCAATCTCTTAACTGTAATCCCCTGTAAAGTCAAAATCAAAAAACAGATCACATACTCCCAACATATAATGACACAGGATATACATTACTGCTCCAAAACAAAAGGAAGGGAGCATAGTGAGTACTGGACCAAAGCAAGACCAAAAACCAGCTGGGCAAACTACAAACTCTGCATCTCCAAGTCTGATGTCAAAACTCTCTTCAGATATCCAACTCCTTTAAGCCTCGTAGACTGCAAACACTTCTCTCTTTTGGGCTGTTTCCACTCCCTGTTAACAGCTCTCCTTGATAGGTATCCCATAGCTCTGATATCTCCAAGATCTTGAGGTCTCCAAGGCAATCCAGGCTTCAACTTCACAGCTTCATGCATGGCATTTCTAGGCCTCCATGCAGGGACACCCCTGACACATGCCTGGCCTCAGTGGCTTTCCTTAGTCATGGAGGGAGATTCCATAATCTCTTTCTTGTATCCTTGATTCTAAAGCTAGAACTACATAGCCAAAGTTGTCAAGCTCTGTTGCTTGCTGGGCTTGGAACATGGCCACCTAGTTACATCTTCATCAGCTTTCTGTGTTTAATGATTTCCTTCACTGCCTAAGCTTGGATGTCTTGGAACTTGCTCTGTAGAACATGCTGACCTTGAATTCAAAGATTCCTTTGCCTCTGGAGTGCTGGGATTAAAGGTGTGCACTACCACATCCAGCCCTAAGCTTTTCCTTAATTCTTTTTCAGAAATTGGAAGCTTAGCTGGATAGGGTCTTGCCCTGAGGTTGCCACTTCCTTTATTCCATCTAACATCAGGCTTTTCTTTAATCTGTTTATCTCCTTTAACACAGGATTTAACCCTATTCCACTTCCTGGTGTCCCTTTTTCTTTAAACTATACATTTCATATTTTTCCTTGCTTAGCTTGCTCCTTTTCATTATAGGTTCTCATAAGAGTTAGCACTAATAACCACATGACAGACTCAATACTAGGCTGCTTTGAGATTGTTCTCTGCCAGTGCAACAAATCCAGAACTCTTTAATTTAGACTCTGGAAGATTTTCGGACAAGCACAGAAAGCAACCACATTCTTCACCAAAATATCAGAATAGTCTCTAGATCATATACTAACATTCTTCTTCTCTGAAACCTCTTAAGCCAGGCCCACACAGTTCAAATCACTCTCAGTACCATTATCTTCCATGTTCCTATAAGGATAATTCATTAAACTCCACTGTTTCTCTAATCCAAAGTCCCAAAGTCTACATTCCTCCAAACAAAAGGGTGGTCAGGCCTTATCACAGTAATACCCCACTCCTGGTACCAACTTCTGTCTTAGTTAGGGTTTCTATTGTTGTGAAGAGACACAATAACCATGGCAACTCTTATAAAGGAAAACATTTAATTGGGGCTGTCCTACAGTTCAGAGATGGCAGGAAGCATGATGGCACATGGGCTGGCATGGTGCTGAAAAGGTAGCCAAGAGTTGTACGTCTGTATTGGCAGGCAGCAGGAAGAGAGAGTGACACTGGGCCTATCTTGAGCTTCAGAAACCTCAAAGCCCACCCCCAGTGAAATACTTCAAACAAGGTCACGTCTACCTTTACAAGGCCATTATCTCCTCACAGTGCCACTCCCTACGAACCTATGGGAGCCATTTTCATTCAAATCACCACACTATTCAAGATCCAACTAGACCCCACTGCATTTAAGTCATCCAATAGAGCATTATAAGGTCTTGCATACAAAAGGCAGTGGCAGACCTCTTCAAATATGCTCACACCCCTCTCACATATCTGTTTCTTATAGCTTTAGTGAAGGACATGTATTCTGGACCCTCTCATCATGGATAATTAAGCTTTAAATGGTAAATCACTTGAGCATTCTACTTCCATGAGCCTCAGCAAAGACATATGCACACTTAACACACACACACTAACATGTTACAAATACATACATATATATATACATATATATATATATATATATATATATAGAGAGAGAGAGAGAGAGAGAGAGAGAGAGAGAGAGAGAGAGAGAGAGAGAGAGATTTCACAAAAATACTGGCTTCTGGTAGTAGGGTATCCACTGGGAATACATGACAATAAAAGACCCAAGTCCCAATGGATAAAATAAAGAGAAAGTGTCTGAACTACATATACGAATTAGTGAGTCATCTGTAAGCAGAAACTGAAGTCATGTGACCCCTTAGGGAGCTACTAGGTGAGATAGCCATGGAGTTGAAACTAGAACTAAAGAAATGTAATGTTAAATGAACATTTAATGAATGAACAGAATGAGCAGCTAAAAGTAGAGAAAACTTAAAATTAAGTTTAAGAAAATAATTTAACATGAACTCACTGCTGACTGACTTGGAAGTCGTCTGAGGCACAAATGAAAGCAGGCATCTAAAAGCTTTTTTAATTTTTTATGGACAGCAGATGTATGGATTTTGTTTCTTGATTCATTTAGGCAGTATGTGTGTTTTGATTCAAGAATTGAGGTCATTGATATTTAAAGTTATTATTGACAAGTGCATGTTAGTGGCGGTCATGTGTGGTTAATTATGTTAATTATGGCTTCATATTTCTTTCTGCAGTATCTCTGCTATTCTCATTCCTCTCTTCAACCTGAAGTAATGTTTCCTGTTTTCCTTAGGTTTGGTTTGTTGAATACAAATGTTTTAGATTGTTATGTTGTAGAAATGTTTTTCTTTCTCTTTCAATCATGGCAGACAGTTGTGCTGGATATATTACTCAAGGTTGGCCATCATAGTCTGCTGTGGATATCGCTCTGTATATGCTGATTGGCCAGTAGCCAGGCAGGAAGTATAGGCGGGACAAGCAGAGAGGAGAATTCTGGGAAGTGGAAGGCTGAGGCAGAAAAATGCTGCCAGTCACCGCTGTGAAAGTGAGATGTAAGGTACCAGTAAGCCACAAGCCACATGGCAACTTATAGATTAATAGAAATAGGTTAATTTAAGATATAAGAACAGTTAGCAAGAAACCTGCCATGGCCATACAGTTTGTAAGCAATATATGTCTCTGTGTGTTTACTTGGTTGGGTCTGAGCGGCTGTGGGACTAGTAGGTGAGAGAGATTTTTCCTGACCGTGGGCCAGGCAGGAAAACTCTAGCTACAATAGTCTTTTAGGATTTGGAATGTACTCCTCCAGGTTCTTCTGGCTTTCAGTGTTCCCATCGAGAAACCAGCTATTATGCTGGTGAGTTTTCCTTTACATGTTACTTGGGTTTTTTTTCTCTTGCAGCATTCAATATTCTGGCTTTATGATGTAGATTTACTGTTTTAGCTATGATATACCTTGGGGATTTTCTTTTCTGGCCTTGTCTATTTGGTGTTTTGTGTGTTTCTTCTACTTGTATGGGTGTGTCTTCTTCATCTGGGAAAGTTTTCTTCTATGATCATGTCTATGCCATTGACTTGGGATTCTTCTCCGTCATCTATACCTAATATTCAGATGTTTGGTTTTTTTTCATGGTGTCCTATGTTTCCTGTGTGTTTTTTGTTTTTGTTCTGTTTTTGTTTATTTTGTTGAATTTTTCATGTTACTTGCTTATTTGACCAGGATCCTCTACTTCATCTTGAAGACCTAATATTCTTTTTTTTTTCCCAGAGCTGAAGACCGAACCCAGGGCCTTGCGCTTGCTAGGCAAGCGCTCTACCACTGAGCTAAATTCCCAACCCCAAAATAATCTGGGTATTTTTTTTTTTTTGGTTTTTCAAGACAGAGTTTCTCTATGTAGCTTTGCGCCTTTCCTGGAACTCACTTGGTAGCCCAGGCTGGCCTCAAACTCACAGAGATCCGCCTGGCTCTGCCTCCCAAGTGCTGGGATTAAAGGCGTGCGCCACCACTGCCCCTGTCTTCTTTAAGACCTAATACTCTGTCTTCTGCTTGAGTCATTCTACTTGCAAATCTTCCCTTTGAGTTTTCTAATTGGATTATTGGGTTTTCAATTCCATCTTCATTTCAGCTTGAGTCCTCTTCAGTGTTTCTATCTCCTGATTAAATTCCATCCTCAAGTCCTGGATTGTTTTGGTTATTTCCACCAGCCTTATGTTTGTGTTTTCTTGGGCATCACTCATGTCTTTATTCTCCTTGAGTCCTTTCTCTTTGGTTTCATGAGCTGTTCCTTTGCCTTCTTTAAATGCCTTGAATTATTTGAAGAGGTTTATGGTCCTTTTAACTTCTGTGTCTAGGGTGCAAATAGGTAATTCTCATTGGCAAGCATTTATACAGGACTGATGGTTTGGAAAAAAAAACTGACATGATCTTTCATATTGTTGGTATCCCTAGGATGATAACTGGGTGTGTAGACTTTCTTTGTTAGTTCTGAGGTTTTTGTAGACAAAGTAGGTTGGGAAAGAAGAGAAGATGTTGGGCAGCTTGGGTCTAGAGGTTGGAAATGGTTTGGGTAGCATGAAGTCAGATAGACAGAGGGTGCTGGGCTGGTTACAGGATGTGCTTCCTATTCTAAGCCAGGAGTGTGGGGGCAGATCTGTCTAGGTGGAAAGGCTGGATATGATGATGAGGAGTCCTGTGGTATGGTAGATAGGTAGGGAGGAAACTGGTCTAAGCCCAGCGCTCTTCTGCAGTAAAGGCAGAGAAGGCCAGATTAGGCTAGTGGATTGGTTGTAAGGCTCAGGCTAAATCTGGTAGATGAAGAAAAGGTGTACATGAAGAGGTCAGGGTACTCTACTCCAGGCTAGATTCTGGAGGAGGATGTGGGAAGTCTGGCAATAGACTTGGGGGACACAAAGGGTCCTGTGGGTGGATGCAAGTAGGATTGATCCTGGCAGAATTCTGGATAATGGCTATGGCACAGGAAGAGGGGTTAGGACTAGGCTAGGGCAAGGAAGCCTAGAGGTCAGGTGCTGCAAGGCAGGGGTGGCCAGACTAGGCCAGGGCACTGGCTGTGGGACCAAATCTAGGTCTGATAGGAAGCAGAAAAACAAGTATCAGGTAGTGAGGGTACTCACCAGGCTAGATCCTGGAGGAGGAGTCCATGTAAGCTCTTAAAAAACGTGTGTGTGTATGTGTGTGTGTGTGTGTGTGTGTGTGTGTGTGTGTGTGTGTGTGTAGATAGGTAGATAGATGATAGATAGATAGATAGATAGATAGATAGATAGATAGATAGATAGATAGATTAGATAGGGATAGGCAACATACAGGCAGGTTTGGCAAGCACATTGTCACTGAGCAACATCTCAGTGCAATTAACTTATTAACTTCAAGTATATTATTACTTGTATAAGTGACTTGATGCCATGGGCTGAAGCTGAAAGCACATGTGCCTGACTAAATGGCCTCTGTGCATGGTGTCTCATTTGGATGAGGTCACAAAAGTAGAGAGAGGTCTGACATCTGTTTCCTATGATCATTCCATTCATGGGTTTCCTCCCTAGTTTGAGTTTTCAGATGCCAAGTGCTGGTGTTTTGTGACAGAAAACTTTCCGGAATCCTTTACATTTATAGGGTGGCTTACCTACGTGTGGACTCTGATGCCAACCGAGAGTTGCCATGAAGAGCTTACCTACACACCTTAAATTTTCAAACACCTCTCCATTCAATGGGTTGGTGATGGTGATTCCTACTTGCCATAGATGTCTGTCTTGATTTTCTTAGCTGGTCTCAGTGGGACATTCATTTCTCAAACATCTAGATCGCTCCAGATCAAGCTTCTGTTAAACTCCACGGCCCAATTCTATGCTCCTGTTTGAAGATCAGCTCAGATGTATGCGTTCAGTTCTCTAAGAACACTAAGTTGTTGTCATTCTCAACACCACATCCCAGCAGACGATCCTGAGCAGCACCTAGATGCTGCTGCTCATGCCAGGTGATGTCCACGGCTATGTACTCATATGACACCTGGCACCTCCAGCTTTCTCCCTGTAGTTCTTTCCTAATCACGGGGATTACAGAGTCTGGGAGAGTCTCTAGTGCACCTGAGCAGAGAGGAAACATGCCAACGGACCCCTACATCCAAATTATTTTTTTAACTTTCTTTTTATTTATTCTTTGTGTCTTTCACATCATGTCTCCTGATCCTACCCATTTCCCTCCCCCAATAAATAAATAATAAATAAATAAATAAAATTTAAGAGAAAAAAGGGGGAAAATGGAAAATTGGAAAATCTCATCATGGAAGCTGCAGTGTGACAGGGTGAGTCACAAAGTAAACTCCTTTATCCATACATTTTTTTTTTTTTTGTGCAGGCATTCATTGCAAAGAATCATTGGCCTGGTTTGAGGCCCCTGGTCTTTGTTACACCCTCAACACTGGGTCCTCATTGGGACTCTTCCAGGACATCCCAATGCTGCCCTGTGCTGTGGAGATCCTGTAGCCCTGGGTCCGCAGAACCGACCTACCCCACCCCCCATGCTCCAGCAGACCACAGATGGGGTGGATGTTGGAGTTGGCCAACTCATAACTCTAGTTCTGGGCCTGGGTAGTTGCAGGGTTGGTCAGCCTGCCAGCTCTTCCCTGTCTTCACCACCAGGGGGAGTTCTCCAGCACCGTCCTGGCTAGTTCACCCCTTGTAGTGATGAGCAAGGGGCGGGGCTACTTCTCTGGCTTTTATGTCCTGAGGGTTGGCTCCCTCTCTCCTACACCTTCAGGGCCAGCTCTGCTGTGTTGCCCAGGTGAGGTGCAGGGGCCACACCCCCAAGTGCTGCAGCTGGTGAGGGGTAGGGACAGCTCTCCAGCTCTTATGACCTCAGGTGTTGATGGGGGGGGGCATCTCTCTCCTGCCCATGCCACCACATGACAGATGAATAATGGAGACAGCTCTCCCATGCTAACAACATCAGGCTGGCTCACCCCCACATCCATCAACAGGATTAGCTCTACTGTGCTGTCCAGGTGAGGTGCAGGGTCCACTTTCCTGAGTGCTGCAGCTGGTAAGGGGGAGAGTCAGTTCTCTCGCCCACCACAAGTGGCAGGGACAAGAGGGAAGGGCATTTTCACCACCACAAAGCAGATGAGGAGGATGTGGCCAACTATCCCACTCACACTCAGGGTTATCTCACCATGCCTCTGTCAACAGGGTCAGCTCAGCCTTTTATGAGTTATACACAGCTCAGAGTCAGGCAGCCTTTTTTGAGTTATACATACACACACTTAAGCCTGTCTAGACCAGACTTTACTGAAATGTTGAAAAGGGTGTCTTAGTTAGGGTTTCTGTTGCTGTGAAGAGACGTCAGGACCACAGCAACTCTTATTAGCTGGGGTGGCTTACAGTTCAGATATTTAGTCCATTATCATCATGGCAGGAAACGTGGAGGTGTGTAGCCAGACATGGTCCTGGAGAAAGGGTGGACAGTTCAACATCTGGATCAGCAGGCAGCAGGAAGAGTGACATGGGGCCTGGCTTGAGCATCTGAAATCTCAAAGCCCACCCCCCAATGACACACTTCCTCCAACAAGACCACACCTTCTAATGGGCCACTCTCTGGTGGCCAAGCATTCAGATCTGAGTCTGTGGGAGACATTCTTATTCAAACCACCACAAAAACGAAAGAGAGGAGAGTATGTCACTGCGATACGAAGGACTTAAAGTGAATGTTTACTATCCCTGTTCTTAAACTCCGCTGGTTTTTTTTTTTTTTTTTTTTTTTTTTTTGTTGACAGTTTGGACTGAAACTGTCTCTGGTCCCTCCTCCCATTTCACTGGGCTCTTCCGGCACCTTCACTGACTTACTCTGAACCTATTCTGTACTTCCATTCCCCAACACAAAATAGACAGACAAATAACATTCCTTCCATTTTGTTTTATAATACATAGATGCTATTCTGCTTAATCAATACTTCTAAGTTAGATTCCAGAGACAGTGTGCTTCTATTAAAATTTTGAGATTTTTTCCTTGAGCATATGAACCTTAGGTTTTTTGATGGTGAACTCAGGATGCTGATGGACTCCACTTCAGAGACAAAGCACCCAGCTTGTCACTTGGCACATTCAACTATCGTGAGCTACTTCCACCCTCAGTGGGATTTCTTTCCCTGCTGAGTCCCCTTAACTAGTGCTAAGAATACCTATGTTAAGGGAGAATGACTCTTGGAGATTAAGAACTGCAATCTTGTTCTGAAATGTTCATTTTCAGCAATTCCTACTGTCAGCAATCTCTACAGTCATGGGATTGAGATGGGAAGCTTCTCAAGAAACAGATATAGAGTTTGGAGTGTGTGGTAGTTTGGACGAAAATGGCCCCATATGGAGGAATGGCACTTTTAGGAGGTGCGGCCTTGTTGGAGGAAGTGTGTCACTGTGGGGTGCGCGTTGAGGTCTTCTATACTCAGATACACCCAGTATGGGACACAGACTCCTTTAGCTACCTGCTGATCAAAATGTAGAACTCTCAGCCCCTTCTCCAGCACCATATCTGCCTGATTGCCACCCACCATGATGATCATGGCCTAAACCTCTGAACTGTAAGCCAACCCTGTAGTGGGTGGCCGTTTGAGCCATGCCCTGGAGCACCGCCCCTAGTCAACACCAATTAAATATTTTCCCATATAAGCATTGCCTCGGTCATGGTGTCTCTTCACAGCAATAGAAACCCTAACTAAGAGAGAGTGCAAATATTTATTAGTGATCAATGCCTTTGAACAGGAGAAGGGGAAAAGATAAAGCAAAGAAGGCACTGATCCTGTTTGCATGTGAAGGTTTCCTGAGGAGAGAAACACTCTCTACTAAAATCAAGAACCTTGAGGAAACCCTAGCTGAGGCCTGGGCAAATGCCTAGCAGTCTCTTCAAAGATTCTGCTAACAGGCAGGGAAGTCTGTGTGACTACCACCCACCCGTACTGTCCCATGTTGTGCTAAGGTGACTGGACATTTATGCTTTGTCTCTGTCCCTGTCACTCACAGGAAAACTGTGGCCTTGGGCCAAACAGGTGAGACAAAGCCAAAAGGAACTGATAGATGGAGGGGGTAGAGGAGGGTAAACACCAAGTCCTTCGAAGGAGGATTGGCAGTCCATCTCTGTGCTTACTACGAGTACTATCTGGCGCCCATTTCTTCATCTGAGAGTTGGGGATAATAATGGTTATGCCTAGTAGTCGTGTGTTTCGAGTTAAATGAGTTAGTATACGTAAAATGGTTGGAGCAGCGAGATCTCAGTAAGCTCCTCTTAGCTGTTGCACCAGGCCAAGTGTCACACCTTCGGCTGTTAACTGACACATCCTGAAAGTCTTGATCTTTGGTCTCCTTTGTCAAGTCATCAAACTGGAGTTCATCTTTTCCTCATTGTGGTTGCCATCTACAGCGCCTGATTGAATTTGGTTGAGAGTTTGCTTCTTTCTTTTTTTCTTCAGTTGTGTAGTCTAGGAGTGGAGCCCCAGGCCTTTTACACACTAGGTAAGTGTCCTACCACTGAGCCCCAAATATCGGGCTTCTTGAATACTGAGGTAGGAAGAACTTCCATTTCCCCTCATACTGTGTGTTTATGTTTGTTTGTTTGTTGTTTGTTTTTATCTGAGCTAGGAGCCTACTCACTGCCTTATGTGAATCCATTTCTATTAGACAATGGGAAAGATTAGGTGAGGACAAAAGTGATACAAGCCAAAGGAAGAATATTTTGGTTAAAAACAGCTTACAAATGTACAACACACACACAAACACACACAAATTTAAGCATGAAATGGAAGCAAAGAGGAAAGTGTAAATGGCAGAGTTACTATAGATCATTTTCAGCCAGTCATTCTGTGACTGTGAAGCTGATGAAATAAATAATCCTGGACCTGCCTTTGCATTCCTCCAAGATAAGCAATGATGTGTAATTCTACTTCATGACAACTGGCTTGCTTACTGCTCTGTTCTGAAGAAGCTAAAGTTACTACAAGTCACATGAATTTCTTTATAAACAATATCAGGAAACAATGCTGGGTAAAATTTAGAATTTGACTTTGTCATCATGCAAATATTTCCCTGCCCCAAGAGCTAGACACAAATTACTTTTTATAGTAGTTCTTGGCTTTCATCTACTCAAGACAGAAGTATGAGGTAGCAAGTTCCAAATGCTATTTACCTGGATGACGGCCCTCTGTGTCATCTAAGCAGATGCTGTTTAGAACATGAGAGTAGGCTATTTACCCCCTCATCTCATCAGTAGAGCTAAAACAAGCAAGCACATGACCAAAGCCAAAGGACAAAATTAGATGCCATTTTAAAATACTTAGACCTTGGGCTGAAGAGATGGCTCAGCAGTTAAGAACACTTGTTTTTCTTTCAGAAAATCTGCATTCAGTTCCTAGCACTCACATGATAGACCACAACCACTCCACAGGATCTGATGCTCTCTTCTGGCCTCCAATAGGCTGTAGCAAGTCTCTCTCTGTCCCACCTGCCAGCTCCTAAATCATAACCAGGAGACTTATTATTAATTGTGAAAGCTCGGCCAATAGCTTAGGCTTGTTTCTAACTAGCTCTTATAACTTAAGTTAATTTAAGTTAATTTCTATTCATTTATGTGCAGCCACATGGCTCATGGCTTGTTATCTCATCTCCTACATGTCATGTTTCCTCCATATCTCCTTGCATCTCCCTTCTTCTTCCCAGTGTCCTTTCTGCCCTCAAAATCCTGCCTAGCTATTTACTGTTCAGCTTTTTAATTAAACCAATCCAAGTGACACATCTTCACAGTGTACAAAATATTTATTTCACAACAATAGGCGCTAGGCTGTCACATGGTACACATATGTACATGCAGACAAAACATTCATATAAAAAAGTAAAATGCCTATATCTTTTTTATCTTTTTTTCTTTTTCTTTTTTTTTTTTTTTTTTTTGGTTTTTTTGAGACAAGATTTCTCTGTGTAGCTTTGGAGCCTGTTCTGGAACTTGCTCTGTAGACCAGGCTGGCCTCAAACTCACAGAGATCCACCTGGTTCTGCCTCCCAAGTGCTGGGATTAAAGGTGTGCGCCACCACCGCCTGGCTCTTGTATCTTGTTCTGCTTGCTCTTCTGTTGAAAACCAAGCATTCTCTACTCTCCTTGCCTGAACTGCTGGCACACAGGTGCAATTTTATCCTCCAAGTACAGTATTCCTTGGACATTGGACCAAAATAGTTAGCTTATTCACTTCATTGTAATGCTTCTTCAGACTCTCTGCATGTCTGAAGACAATTGTGCAATGATACAGGAAGTGGATACAAGCATAGCTCCTTCTCTGGTGTTGGCTCTCAGTTCTCCAAGGAAGCATCAAAGGTTGCTTTATCTCAGTTCCTTTATAATGTCATAATTAACGTGGTAGAGCTCTGAAGGAACAAGAACTTCCTTTTTCCACTGTGGGGGAAAATAACTAGAACTTTTCATGTCTTTTGTCTTTTCTTTTCAAGATAGTTTCATGCAGCCCAGGCTGGCCTGGAAGTCTCTCCTGAGTGCATCTCCTGAATACTATATTACAGGCATGCATCATCATGCTGGTTTACGCCCTGCTGGGAGTCAAACCCAGGGCTTCATACACACTAGGCAAGCACCAACTGACCAACTGACCCACATCCTCAGCTGCTGACTGGGGCTTCAACAGCCCCACAGAGGAACTGGATCTGGCATGTCTTGCTTGTCTGATTACTACTGCCTGGGCTGCAGAGCTTTTTTTGTCCAGGTGACCAAATTAAGCCCTGCCCTAAGGACAAGCACCTCTGCGTGTTGGCTCCAGGAGGTGTGTGTCACTGCATCCCTTGGCCAACCTGCCTGTTCCCCACTCACAAGGAACCACAGGACATATTTCCTTTTCTAAAGTCTTATGAGTTGAGGCACCTGACTCAAGCTATGGATACCCACTGTCTTAGTAAAGGTTTCTATTGCTGCAATGAAACACCATGACCAAAAAGCAAGTTGCGGAGGAAATTGTTTATTCAGTTTATACTTCTACATTGCTGTTCACCACTGAAGGAAGTCAGGACAGGAACTCAAGCAGGGCAGGATTCTGGAAGCCGAAGCTGATGCAGAGGCCATGAAAGGGAGTTACTTACTAGCTTGCTCATCATGGTTTGCTCAGCCTACTTTCTTATAGAACCTAGGACCAGCAGCCCAGGGACAGTACCATCCACCATGGGCTGGGTCCTCTCCCATTGATCACTAATTGAGAAAATGCATTAGAGCTGGATCTCAGGGAGGTATTTCCTCAACTGAGGCTCCTTCCTCTCTGATGACTCTCTAGCTTGTGTCAAGTTGGCACACAAAACCAGCCAGCACACCCACTCTGCATCTTTTTCCAGAAATCATGCAGAGGACCTTGATCTCAGAGCCCAGCCAACTGCATATGCACCATTTCCTTTACCATCACATAAAGACCCTGAGCTAGACCTGCCTGTTCTTAAAGACATCTGTCTGCACGGGGGCTCAAGACTGTGATCCCCATAGTCATGGATCAATGAGGACTGGACATGCTGATTGAGGACAGTGTGCAGAAAGCTGAGAGGAGCCTCAGAGAGCTGGTGGTTCTGCCCTCCCCCATTCATCATGTGGCTTGAAGATCCTTTTACTAACTGGAAGGGGTAGGCCCAGGCTTCTCTTTTAAGGAATCACAAGAAATAGGAGAACTAGGCTGGTATTTGAGCAAACTACTCAACTTGCTATAGTCAGAAGAACTCAAGAAATTATTAGCTTTCTCATACATTTTGCATTCTATCCATCCATACTGCTGGCAAAAATATGAAAAATTAATAGAAAGCATAAGACTTAGAGAAATCCATCCATGTGCCTGGACTCCAATTGTATTTTATACACTTTACCCAAAATAGTACATTATCTTAGACCTATCTCAACTTCATAAGTAAAGCATGTGTAGTACATGAAGCATGAAACTTCATATCCCACAAAAAGAGGTGGATGGAGTCAGTCTTTTTCCTCGTCCCCCAACTCTCTTACCATTGTATTTGAAGTATAACCACTGTTAAGATAATCTGGTGGTCTATTTCACATACACAAAAATATGTTGCTTAGTTCATACATGATTACGTATTTCAAACTGGTATCTGTATATCACTCTGGATGATATGTATACCTAGTTGTTGAGAATTTAAGAGGGGCGAACACTGCATCACAGAGCTGGAAGCAGGCGCTGATGCAGAAGTGGTCTTCCCTCTGAGTCCAACTGTCTCTTGCATATGTCCCAAGTGTATGTTCTCTTCTGTCTGTCTTGCTTTCTTTTTACAGCTTGTCATCCTCAAAATGACTCTCTTTTCTGCTTTAGGATTCAGCAAACAGTGGGAGAAGTAGCTAAGATTCTGGGATACTTTCTCCCCTAAACATCCTCAGAAAGAGTCTTTGGGCTGAAGTCAACTTAAAGTGATTATACATTTCCCAGAATGTCTCTTCCTGTAAATCCTTTTGTGACTGTTTGGTAGCTTATGAACTCTCTTCCTAAGAACATCCCTATATGTCTTCTTCACCTTCCCCCATGATTCCTTTCTTCAGCATTGGTGCACTTACAGAAGTTGTGTGAGTTCAGTACACAGGAGCAAACTGCTTGCCAACAGGATCAAAACACAGATCCAAAGAGCGGTAGAAATCTTATTCCTGTGGAGTTCTGAGGCATTTTTTGTTATCATTTTCTGGAGGAGAGATGTTGAATGCTGTTTGCGGAACTCAGTCTGTGGGCAGAATATTGCTTTATGATCTTTGATGAACCATAAACTGGAATTGTTAAAATAATTACAGATGGACAGATGCCAAATGGCAAAGCAGGGAAAGCAGTGGTACGAAGCAACGTTTGCTGCTCCGTTTCCTCACAGAGAAAACCCACCCCACAATTTCTGCAAAGCAAGACTACAATACACTGAATCCTCTGCTGATCTCTAAAATCCCGAGCTCCTGAGTGTGGGTGAGTAGAATGTCCTGATTAAAGTCATTAAAATAAATGCCAGTACTAGTGCCCCGGGAAAACTGGCAGTATCTGCTGAGAAATTTCCTAATTGTTTCATTTTCCTAAAGCTCGCTGCTGCGATCACTTTCTGGATCTCCTTGCCAAAGCCGCCTAGATTCTGTTAATAGACAAATATCCTGGGGTGGAGGCAAAGAAGTCACTCAGAAGGAGGTTTTCTAGCAAAGACGGATGTGTTGGCACAAATTTCACAGGACAAACTGAGTGCTTCAGGGCATACTGTGGAGGGAAGTCTATTAATAGGATGCCAAGAAATGGAGCCTGTCCTCCACCAGCGAATCTTCCAAAGCATGGTCGAGGAATCTCAAATTCCAGTCATATATTGCAACCTGACACCACAGTTCTATAGTCAAGTGTGTGGTGACCCTGCCCTTTGACCAGATCTAAACTTGAGCAACCAGGACTTCCCTTATTTGCATGACTGTGATTTGCATGGCTCCGATTTGCATGGAGGAGATTGCACAACTGGAAGTTACCTGCACAGTGGCTCGGATAATCTCCTAGACCACATACCAGGCAACCCTGGCTGTGTTCCTTCACTTGTCATGAATTAACTTGCCCAGGAAACTAAACACAAAGAACCTCACCCTCACAAGAAGGACTTCTTCCAAATGGAAGATTCGTCCTCACCTACAACTTACCTGACTGCCTTAAGCGACAGATATCCTGGCTGTTGCCCAGCTCTTAAATCTTGTGATGTACTCAGATTCTTCTTCCTGCTCTGTTCTAAGGAATGGTTTCATTAGTCATCCACCAACCTCTTTCCTCCTACCTGGGTGGTGCTACACCAATTTTCTCATTGTTGATAGATAGACTAGAACAGGACATCAATAGACAGCTATTCACAAGAATGAATTCTGAGGTAGCAGATAGAACCTGGTATAACATGAGCCTGTTTGCATGAGGAGAATAGAATGCAGAGCATGCTGGGGAACGAATCAAGAAATGGAAAACACAGGCAGCACTCTACATGATCCTTCAGCTCAGCCCCATATCTCACCCTAAGGAGAGAGGGCTTCATGCTGCCATTTTATAAAGGAAGCCTGTAAGATGAGTTGGCCTTGGCTGTGGTGCTGGGGCTCCAGGAGTGACACAGGTGACACAGAGTGAAAGCGTAGAGAGCCAGTACGTTTGTCATGCTTGGCATGGACCTAGGTGCTGAGCCAACATCTCAATGTCTTCTTAGGCCACAGCCAATAGAAGGGGAAGTTACTGGTCAGAGTACATGAGACGAGCCTGGTGATCCTGAGAGACTCTGACATTATGCGGGTAGGAGCAAGAGCCAGTAAAATTTAGGTCTTGTCATTATATACTTTTCTTTTCTTTTTCTTTTTTTTTTCTTTTTTACTGAATTAAGTGCCACTGCATGTCTCTAGAGATCAAATGACAACTTTTAGGAGTTGGTTCTGGTCTACCACTATGTGTTCTGGGCATCAAACTCAGGTCATCAGGCTTTTGGGTCTAGTGTTTTACCTGCTAAGGTATCTCGCTGGCCTAATATGATCCTATCTATATCAACAAGTTGATAAAAACAAAAAAGGCTGAATAAGAAAAATAGATCATCTGAATCCTTTAGCCTAACATAAAATAAGTTTATTATTCAATTTTTCTGATGTTCTTGCAGACAACACAGTCCATTCCTGCTAATTTAAAAATGAAATGACTGTATTAAAGGGTGTCAGCACACAGATTATCTCTAAGGGACAGAGAATCATGCTTCAAAGCTACATGCAAGCTGTCACATCCAAACTACACTATAGGGACATTGCAGCAAAAAGCACCACCAGCACTCACCTAGAGCTGCACCAATAGCCCCCTGCCAGAAAGCCACCCTAGCAGCTGCTACCATGTTTGTGTCTCTGCTCCTGTATGGCACCTGCTTTTTCTTCTGCATTACAGTCTTGTAGGGCTGCATGTGATGGCAAAAGCCAGGTCACGCACTTGCGTCTTGGTTGCAAACAAGGCCAAAAAAAAAGTAAATTCTAGTTATATGCTGGAAGACAGAACTTACAATCAGTTTCCTTGATGAAAGAACATCCAAGTGGTGATGTGTGGCCACATATATAACGTCTGTGAAGTGGGGAGATGTGAAATAATTAGACAACTGCTCTCTTACAAAGCAGTTAAGACTAGCATTTAACTCTGCTAGTCAAGGACACTTGTCATGAATGGGGCATGAGTCAGAAGGTCTTTTCTGTTACAGAAGCAAGTCTTCCCAGTGACGATCAACTCAGATCAAAATTGCTTGGTTTTTCCCCTTCTAGGTGCCGGAGATGTGATGTCTTTCTCTCTCAACTGTCTTGAAGGATATTCTCCAGTAATTAGCTCACTGGAAAAAAGTCACAGCTTCACCTTGTCGCAAATTTTAGAAATAATAGACAGGGAGAAAAAAGATGACAAACTAAATATTGTTGTTGAAATTATGTAGTACAAAACCAAAGATTCTCCAGACCAGATTCTGAAGAAATGCAGACAGAGAGCCTGAGGGCTAGGAGTGCTGTGGATTGGGGCACAGAATCAGGCAAAGTCTGGACCTGAACCAAGACAGCAACTTCACCTTAGCCAAAATCATCCAAGGCATAAATAGATTTTGTCTTCCATTTTTAGACCTATGAGCTAGTCATTGCTACCTTAGTTACCTCGTTAAGAACTACCAAGGGGAAAAAATGTTCATATTTCCACATAGTGGATACTTAAAATTTTGTGTTCTGTTTTTTTTTCTTATTCTTTGAAACACAAACATCTTTTCAGATTGTATTTATCCTTCCTTTTTAATATCTATTTTGCATTCCACATGTGTATAAACTGTAGCTGGAGAATTTCTCTCCAGCTCCCGCCAATCCCCGCCAGTCCTGAAGCCCACTTATAAAATAAACACACCGACTCTTATATTATTTAAACTGCTCGGCCATTAGCTCAGGCCTACCACTGTCTAGCTCTTACTCTTATACTAAGCCCGTTTCTGTTCATCTATATGTTGCCACGTGTTCCGTGGCTTTACCTGTTGCCTCTACATAATGCTCCCTGAACAGCAGCTGCTGTCCCCTTCTCCCTGCCTTCCTCTCCTTTTCCTCTCTCCTCTCTCCTAGTCCCGCCTATACTTCCTGTCTGGCTATTGGCCAATCAGTGTTTTATTTGTACAGAGTGATATCCACAGCAATAAACCCTAATTTGTTCAATCATTTTGCCGTTATTTTGTACTTTTGAAGATCAATCAGGAAAAGGCTGTGTTATTCTAGAGAGTTTTTCATGAATTTGATCACATTCCGGGGGAGTCAATTTTGGTCGTAGGTCCTATGGAGATTCCACTACATATAAAGAAAAGTGGACTAGGAACATGACACTGGCAGAGCTTGCCTACCATTCATACCCTGGGTTGATCCCCAGAATCACAAACACTTAAAAGATAAACAGAATAAAACATAATGTATAAAAAAACAGGCTAAATCCTTTCTTCTAAGATTTCTAAATTTTATGTGGAAAGACTTCTGAAGTCTGGAAATGTGTTTCCAGGTGACAGCTACACATCCCAATGCAATCTGGTCCCTAAAGGAAGACCCGAGTGAGGCTAGCCCACAGCTGAAGTGTTCTTGAAACCTCAGTGTGCAGAATGGAGATGCATGGGAAGAACGTGGAAAGCTGCATATCCTCCTGTGAGCTTTTAAACAGATCTGTTCTTATCATTTTAATGATGTGTATTTGTGGGTATGTGCACACTGAGTGCATATGCAGGTGCCTGAGGAGGCCAGGAGTGTCAGATCCCCTGGAGCTAGAATTACAGGCGGTTATGAACAGCCTGATGTGGGTGCTGGGAATCGAATTCAGGTCCTCTGATGGAGTAGTATATACTCAAAACTCCTGAGCTATCTCTCCAGCCCTCTTCTGTGGATTTTTTCAAAGCAGCATTTTTATTAATTCTTTGAGAATTTTGTACAACATAATGACTCATCCCAGATCAACTCACATCTCCCTACCCATGCAATGTAAGGTTCTCCTTTTTACAAAACACCTATCCATTGCTGCCAGAATACTCTTTGGTATAGGCCACCCCTGAGTGTGGTTAACCTGTAGGAGCCACACCCTTAAAGAGAACTGACTTTCCCTGTCCCAGCAGTCATCAGTTTCCAATAGCTCTTCAGCTTGTGATGGGAGTTCATCACTACTTCCCCCCTCCATGCTGGGATTTGGTCAAAATTGAACTTGCCCAGGTCTTGTACAATGCTTTCACAACCACTGTAAGTTCACTTTATGCAACTTCCCTGGTGTGTCCAGAAAACGCTGTTTTGTTGTGGTCATCCACCCCCTCTCACTCTTAAACTGCTTCCTCTGCTTATTTCATGATGATCCCTGAGCCTTGGTAGGAGGAATAGAATGCAGATGTCCCGTTCAGGGCCGAGCACTCTACTTATCTCCTATTCTCTGCATACTGACTAGTTGTGGGAGTCTGTATTAATCACTGTCTACTGCAAGAAGATGCTTCTCTGATGAGGGTTAAGAGATGCATTAATTCATGAGTATAAGTGTTATTGAAGTCAGTTTAATACTATATCCATTTAGCAGAATGATAAATACTAGGTTCTCCCCTAGGGCCTAGGGCCTATCTATCCACAGGTTCTTGGCCCTGATAAAACTGCTGGGTATAGGTTCTATCTTGTGAAATGGGCCCTAAATCCAACCAGAAACGCTTTGGCTGCTCCCGTAACATCCATGCCACTATTGCATTAGTGAGCATATCCTGCCAGGCCAGTTGTAGTTTGCAGGGTTCGCAGCTAGATAAGAGTGATGGCTGCTTTTCTCTTCTGCTAGCATGTGTAGCACATTCCAGCCCTGGGAAAGCTATCTAGTAGGGTGAAGCTTCTGGGTCAATACCAGCTTGATTTCTTCATGTTCTTTGATGCAATTGTACGGTGTCTTTGAAAATAGATTTTAGCATCAACTTTTGTAAATGGGACACAGTTGGCCAACCAATAAAGCTTACCTGGGGATCAGAGGACAGAGCCAGCCACTAAATTAGACATAGAGGTCAAACTGGTAGCACACACCTTTAATCCTATCACTTGGGAGGCAGAGATATGTCTGGATCTCTGGCCACACTGGGCTACATGAGAGAAACAGAACCAGGCAGTGGTGACACACACCTTTAATCTCAGTAAGTAATATGGCCAGGTACAGAAAGGTATATAAGGCATGAGAAACAGGAACTCACTCTCTTGAGGCTGAGGATTTTGTAGAGGTAAGCTAGTGGCTGGTTGTTCTGCTTCCCTGATCTTTCAGCATTCACCCCAATATCTGGCTCTGTGTTTTTTATTATAAGACCTTTTAAGATTTGTGTTACAAATTCCAAAATAAATATTCCACTTCTGACAGTGAGCTTTTTATTTGCTAGCCTAAGGTGTCTGAGAGCCGCTGTCACCCCATTATAGAGTAACTCCATTTAGATTTTTGTGTGTGTATGTGTGTGTGTGTGTGTGTGTGTGTGTGTGTGTAGTGGAATATAGACTTTGAATGTATGTCCTTATGAGTCTCTGAGTTTTCTCAGTGTCTGTTGTAATGTCTCCCTTTTCATCTCTGATTTTATTTTGGTTAATTTGACTAGAGATTTGTCAATCTTGTTAGTCTTTTCAAATACCAATCCTTCATTTCATTGATTGTTTTTGCTTCTATTTCATTAATTTCATCTCTGATTCAGTACTGTGTTGTTTAGTGTCCATGAATTTGTGTATGTAGCATGAATTGTTAGAAGGTCTTGTTAATAAAGTCAAACCTGAGCCAGGTATTGGGGTGAATGCTGGAAGATCAGAGAAGCAGAACAAGCCACAGGTACCTCACTTCGCCAGTTCCTCAGCTGATCCTGTTTCCTCAGACTGGAAGCATCTGTGTCCTTATCCAAATGGGTTTCAGCTGAACTGTGCTGCTCAAAGCCCAAAAGCTTAACCAGCCAAATGCTTTCTAGTTTCTTTCTAGTCTTCATGCCTTATATATCTTTCTGCTTTCTGCCATCACTCCCTGGGATTAAAGGCTTACTTTCTGGGATTAAAGGCATGAGTCACCATGCTTGGCTGTATCCTTGAACACACAGAGATCCAGGTAGATCTCTGCTTCTGGAATGCTAGGATTAAAGGGGTGTGCTATCACTGCCTAACATCTATGTTTAATGTTGTGGCTGTTCTGTCTCTGACCCCAGATAAGTTTATTAGAGTGCACAATATTTTGGGGAACACAATACCACTACATGTGTACTTTCTGTAATTTCTTTTTTTCTTATCCTTTTTTATTTATTAAGAAATTTTTTATTCATTTTACATACCAATCACAGATCCCCTTCTCTTCCCTCCTCTCACCCCCTCAGCCATCCCCACCTAACCCACCCCTCAATCCCTCCTCCAAAAAGGTAAGGTCTCCAGGGAATCAGTCAAGCCTGGACATTCAGTAGAGGCAGGTCCAAGCCCCTCCCTCTGCATCAAGGCTGTTCATGGTGTCCCATCATAGGTATTGGACTTCAAAAAGCCAGCTTATGCACCAAGGATACATCCTGATCCCACTGCCAGGGGCCCCTCAAACAGATCAAGCTGTCTCGTTTATGCAGAGGGCGTAGTCCAGTCCCATAAAAGCTCCACAGCTGTGGGTCATGAATTCCCACTAGCTTGGTTTGGTTGTCTCTGCAGATTTCCCCATCATGATCTTGATGCCCCTTGCTCATAGAATCTCTCTTCCCTCTCTTTGACTGGACTCCTGGAGCTCAGCCTGGTGCTTGGCTATGGATCTCTGCATCTGCTTCCATTAGTTACTGGATGAAGGCTCATGTTTGTCTTTCTAAGTCTGGGTTACCACATTCAGGATGATATTTTCTAGCTCCATCCATTTGCCAAAAATATTCATTTATTTGTTTGTTTTATGTATATGAATGCTTTGTCTTCATCCACACCAGAAGAGGGAATCAGATCCCATTACAGATGGTTATGAGCCACCATGTGGTTGCTGGGAATTGAACTCGGGACCTCTGGAAGAGCAGCCAGTCCTCTTAACTGCCAAGCCATTTCTCCGGCCCACTTTCTGTAATTTCTATTGTTAAATCCAGCTTTGTTCCTTTGTGGCCAGATAGAATGCATGATGTTATTTCGATTTTCCTATATTTGTTGAGACCTGTTTTAATATTTGGTTCATTTTGGAGAAAGTTCCATGGGCCAATGAAAAGAAAGTATATTTTTCAAGTTTGGGTGGAATGTTCTGTAAATGTCTGTTAGACTCATTTGATTTTTGATGCCACTTAATTCCAGAGTTTCTCTATTAAGTTTTTGTCTGGGTAACGTGTCTATTGGCAAGAGTGAAATGACTGAAGTCACCCATGATCACTGTGTTGGGGTCAATCTAGGCTTTTAGGTCTAATAGTATTTCTTATGTAAAACACCGTGTTTGGTGTATTTACTCTGTGTTTGGTGCATAAGTATTTAGAATTATACTTCTTGGTGGATTATTTCCTTATAATAATATGAAGTATCTGTCTTTATGTCTTCTGACTAGCTTTGTTTTAAAGTCTACTTTGTCAGATATTGAAATATGTATGTCTGTTGTTTATTAGTTTCATTTTCTTGGAATACTTTTCCCTATCTTTTTACCCTAAAGTGGTGTCTGTTGGTGGTGGTGAGGTGTGTTGGAGGCAGCAAAAAGGTGAACCCTATTTCCTAATCCTGTCTGTTAGTTTCTTTATTAGGGAATTGAAACTGTTAATATTAAGAGCTATTATTTAACAATATTAATTCCTGTTATTTTGTTGTGGTTGTGTTTTCTTAGACCTCTTTTGACTAGGAATTGTTTATTTATTTATTCTCTGTGCCAATTTTGGTGTGTTTAACCTACTCTTCATACTCAAGTAGTCAATCTCCTTTGTAGAGCTGTCATAGTGGTCATAAATTCCTTAAACCTGTTTTCATTATGGCAAGATTCTCCCCTTTAATTATGACTCATAGTGTTGATGTAGTATAATAGTCTGAGCTGGCATCTGTGGTCTTTCAGACTTCAAGAACATGAGGTGAGACCCTTCTGGCTTTCAAAGTCTCCATTGAGAAGCCAGGCAGTTTTCTCTGATGGGCCTGCCTTTTCTATGGGACTTAGCCACTGAATCATCTTTCCTGCCCCTCCACTGAGTTTTTTATTTCACTGACTAAATTTTTCACTGGTTTTATTCTAGTTTGTCATTTCTTCTGAAATTCTATCTCTATTGAATTTCATTTCCATACATTCAATTGTTTTCTGTGTTTCATTCAACTGTTTGTGTTTCCACAGTCTTCATTCTGGGATTAATGCATCCCCTGTTCGAGTTCCTTGAACATATTTATAATTTCTGTTTTGAAGTAACTGGTTCTGTGTATCAATTAAGTCACTTTTCTCAAGTAACATTACAGTGAGAATACTAATTTTTGGAAAGGATTTATACCTTGTTTATTCATACCTGGGGTTGCAGGACACACCATGGCCCCATTGGTGTGATGGGTAGAGTGTTTGGTGGTTCCGTGGGCCCTCCTGTAGGTTTTGAGATAAGATTTCAGCACCCAAAAATCACCATGAGAGTGGTCATTCTTTACATCAAAATGTGTGTAGATGAAATTCTAAACAGTCTTAGTAAATAAGAAACACAGAGCCAAATACAGAGGTAAATAGCCAAAGAGATCAGAGAGTCACAACTACCTTATCTTACCACCTCACTGCCGTCGCTTCCCCAGAGAGAGTTTTTATTAATAAGACCTTCTAAGATTCATGCTACAAATGTGTATTTTAAAACTATGTACATATTCATATATTGAAGTTTTTGAGGTCATTTGTTTTGCTTGGCTTTTTGCAAAAGGGTCTCATTTTGTGCCCAGGTTGTCCTACAACTCACTCTGTAGATCAGACTGTCACTGGTCTTGCACCAATTCTGCCTTTGCCTCCTCCAGGCAGAGATTTCAGACGTGGGCTGCCATGCAAAGTTTCCGTGTGAATCGTGAAGTATCTCAGGAAGACGTGGATGAATGCTACAGAATCCCACCTAGCTTGAGTAATAAAGATTGTTAGTTGGAACCAGAGGTTATGAAATGGTTACAATAATCCAGTGTAGAAGATACAGCTGCTGGACACTGTAGGAACAGAATAAATATAACACAGCTTTCCCCTGCCCCTCTTCCCTGACTTTACTCAGGTATATAACTTCTCTGTTTGTCTCTGGGATTTGGCTGATACTTCTTTGGGCCTCTTTCTTTGAAGATTTTGCTGACTCGTGGTTTCTCAGCTTCCTCTGGCTCTGATGATCATGAAGATCTGGCCTGCTTCGACAAGTCAGCTGGGCATGACCTTGTAGTTTGGCTCCTCACAGGCAAAATGACTCAGCCTCTTTGTCTCTATTCCAAATTCCTAGGGGAAAATCTGATCAACTCAGCTTAGATCACATGTTCACCCTTGAGTCTGAGGTGCTCAGACTGGTGGAGCACAATCACATGACATGAAATACCATCCCTCCCGAAGACAGATTCTCCAAGGTGGAGTGTGAGAAGTAAGGAAGGAGTGAGTGTTTGGCCTCTCTGGGGAAGATGTGGGCTGAAGGCTAAAAGAAACTTGCCTAGCTGTGATTAAAAATAAATAAATGAATAAATAAACCATAGATTTGGAAAGAACAAAAGAGCCCTGCTATTTCTTCATCATAAAACTGCAGACAGTATTTCCAGTCTTTCAGATTCCTCATATGTAACCATGGGGAGCTAAACAAAATAATCTACATCCAGCTAGCAGAGTCCATGATTACTGTTTACATTTTAATAATGTCATAAAGAATGGCCAATTTTAACATCAGTGATTTGGTAGGTTTTGTGTGAAAAGTCATTCAAAAAACTGTCTTTGCAATAATATGAGGGTTGTATTAGCCCAGCCTTAGCATTATTGTAAATATTTTTGGAAGGCAGTTACCTAGGCTAGCAATGCTGAAGTTCCTAGGGAAGGAATTTTTAAAAGACAAAAAAAAAAAAAAAAATCTGACATTGCACCCAAAGAGTTTGCCTGTCCAGGTGTTAGAGGACTGAAAAAGTAAAATAGTGAAGAAACGTTTCATTTCTAAGAGAAAACCCACTTGATTCTCACACTGTGTCAAAATCAGTACTGGTAAACTGCCTGCTGCCAATGACGACAGAAGCTCTTTACTGAAATTGTTTTCTATCTGTGCCAAATTAGCAGGACTAACTGACAGTGTGTGAAAGAGAAACTCCTATAAAGTTGCCTGCACAGCAAGACAAACTTCTCCTTGGAAATCAACATGTTTCTATTAAGGAAAGAAGCATTCAAAGAGAAATGTTTTCTAAAACATTATCCCGGTCAGAGTTTTAATTTCTCAACCCATGCAAGTTCTTCTAAAATAATCCTTAAATATCCACACAAACCTGTGATTTATATCTAGTAAGTGTGTTTCTGGAAGTAACCTAGCCCACCTTCAGTTTTCCAGCGTTCACCTCCAATTCTTTCTATATCCAGCCCTTCACTCAGCTGTATCCCGTGACTCTCATCATTCACCTGTCTCCTCTTTTCATATGTAAATATAACTACATATTATTTCTAGCCTTGTGCAAAGAGTTCAGTTCAAGTTTATAAATTCACCTATAAAAGAAGAGAAGGCACTTTGGTTATAGGGAAGCCAAATTCTCTAAGCACTAAAGTACCTACTGAGGATGTGAGGGCTGGCCACCCAACAGCTTCTCCTAACAGCCAGGTAGAACAGCCATTCTTGTCGTGTTGGGTCTATATACCACTGGGGGAAAACTCCAGTTATTTTTGTTGGTAGTTGTGGTTTTGTTTTGTTTGTTTGTTTGCTTACAATTTTTTTTCATTTTTCTTTATTAAGAAATTTTCTACTCACTCCACATACCACCCACAGACCTCCTCCCTCCTCCCACCATCCCAGCCCTCTCTCCCAAGCCAACCCACATTCCCAAACCCCCCAAATCAAGGTCTCCCACGGGGAGTCAGCAGAGCCCGGCACACTGAGCCTAGACAGGTCCAAGCCCCTTCCCACTGTGCAAAGCGTCACACCGCAGGCACCAGATTCCTAAAAGCCTGCCTATGCACCAGGGACAGATACCGATCCCCCTGCCTGGGTGCTCCCCAAACAGTTTGAGCCAAACAACCGTCTTCCATATCCAGAGGGCCTAATCCAGTCCCATGGGGGCTTCACAGCCACCAGTCCACAGTTCATGGGCTCCACTAGTGTGGCCAGTCATCTCTGTACATCCTCCCATCATGATCTCCCCGTCCTCCGCCTGCAGAATCCCTCCTCTCTCTCATTGATTTGATTCCTGGAGCTCAGCCTGTTGCCTGGCCATGGATCTCTGCATCTGCCTCCATCAGTCACTGGACAAAGGCTCTATGATGATTAGACCAGTCACCAGAGTAGACTGGCCCAGGAAACCTCTTAAGACTGGAATATAGTGTATATACATATGTATATACGTATGCATGTATGTATGTATGTGTATATATATATATATAATGAATAGTATACATCACACACTTCATATGTTTAAAAAAATAAGATCATTTTTGTCCATTCTTTCTGTTCATTTTTAATTTTGGTTCTAGGACTTTTATGTAGGAAGCACAGCTTAGAATAAACATTGGAGAAATCAGTATTGTCAATCACATGGACCTATTTTCTTCAACGGAAGGAAATGAATGATGCCTGATCACCTGGAATGCTGGGGTGGCAAACAGGTCAAACAAACTGGTAATCCTTTGCTATTCTATTAGGAACCAGCCTCCACCTGAATCCCCCCAATATCCTGAGCATTGTTTAGACCCTAGCCCTGCAGTAAATAGAACTCATCCCTATGAAAGCAATCCCGTGTACTTTGCATCCTCCACCGATAGAATCTATCCTTGTACTTATCACAGATCCTTCCTCCAGGCCCTAGTCCTGAGCTCTGTTTATCAGTCAATAGAATTCGTGCTTACTGTAAAAGTCATAGCTCACAAGTTCTACTGTTTCAATGTGTAAGAAAAGTAAACTACCAGGTCAGTCTCTGAAAGATTTTTACCCAGTACCAGCAAAGATGGCCCTATCCCAAATTTCATTCTTCACCTCTTGAGGATCGTCCTCCATATGCTGTGAGGCTGGTGGGGAAGGTATGACACTTTTATATACATCTTATATAAGGACTTATCTCATCCCTCAGTGGTCCTTTGTACCACAATCCCTCCCCACCACGGAAGGGCATTTGTGAAGTTTTAACAGGCCTATGGATACTCTGGTGGTTTCCTTACAATAAATTCTTATAAGTAAATTTCCTGGGTTGATGGTATACACATTTTAAATATCAAAACATAATGCTCAATAGCACACAAACAAAATACTATTTTCTACTCAAACTTTGCAATCACTTTTATTTATATGCATGTATTTATTTTTGTGCATGCCTCTGTGTGTGTGCGTGTGTGCGTGTGTGTGTGTGTGTGTGTGTGTGTGTGTGTGTGTGTGTGTGTGTGTGTGTATACATGTCCCATGGCACCCTGTAGAGGTCAAAGGGCAATCACTTTACAGAGTCAGTTCTCTCTTTTCACCAAGTGTTTTCTTGGGATCCAGCTTGGGGTATCAGGTTTGGTACCTTTCCCTGCTGAGCCATCTTGACAACTCTACCTGTATTTTTTATTATTGCCAATCTGATAGTCAAAAACTTATTAGGCTTGCATTGTTGTACTAATTGCATTTATTTGCATATTAATGAATATAGGTGTCTTTTCAGTCTCTTCCTTAATTGTTTGACTTTCTCTACTTTTCCTACTGTGTTTTCTGTCTTGAACACATACAACCAACTTAACTGAGAACACTGGGCCCAGGGATAAGGCAGGAGCCAGGGCAGGAAGTTACCTCCTCTGAGACTTTGGGTTTAAGAATATGGAACCTTTTTTGGCTGGTTGGTTATGGTGTGTTGGTGGTGGTGGTGGTGTTTTTACTGTTATTTGTTGACACAGGTTCTTGTCCATAGCCTACATTGGCCTTGAGATCCTCCTACCTCAGAATCCTGAGTGCTTGGATTTCAGGCACGTACTACCATACCCCCAATGGTCAGGTCTACTTAGATGAGATTTCTTTTCCTTTTTTGTTTTTTCCAAAACTGGAGATTGAACACAGGGCCCTGTGGGTACTAGGCAAGCAGTCTACCACTGAGTTACAACCTTGGTATGGTCCACTATATTTAAAAACTAGGAACAAAATAAAACAGAAAATAATGTAAAACTGGCTGAGTCAGCTACTTTCAGTCCCATACATCATAAACAAGAGAAAATAGGTGTGTAGAAAGAAAAACAGTGGTGGATCTTGGAAGTAGAAGAGCTGAGACACGGTGGCCTTAATCCATTCTAACCCTGTAGGCTTGTGAGAATGCTCTGTCTTTTAGTTTGATTAAATTTCTGTTAAGATAAGTACTGCCCCAAATTATCCTTTATGGGAAACTGGGGTAGAGACAATTTAAGAAGACTATTCTGATCTTAGTTTCCATCTCTCCAGGCTCCTAAGAGGCCCAACAGATCCCTAACAAAGCTGTAATTTGCTGGGCAGTGGTGGTGCATGCCTTTAATCCCAGCACTTGGGAGGCAGAGGCAGGCGGATCTCTGTGAGTTCAAGGCCCGCCTGGGCTACAGAGTGAGTCCCAGGAAAGGTGCAAAGCTACACAGAGAAACCCTGTCTCGAAAAACCAAAAAAAAAAAAAAAAGGAAAAAAAAAAAGCTGTGATTCCCAATTTGGAGGGGAAGTGTGGTGATTTGAATGAGAGTGGCCTCTATAGACTCTCATGGTTGAATACTTGCTCCCCACTTGGTGGAACTGTTTGGGAAGGATTAGAAGGCGTGGCCTTGTTTGAGGAGGTGTGGCATTGTGAGTATGCTTTGAGGTTTCAAAGGACCACACCATTCCCACTGTGCTGTCTTTCTCTGCCCCGTACTTGTGGCTCAGATGTAAGCTCTGTTGCTCCTGTCACCCTGTCCTTGCTCTGCCATCATGGATTCTATCCCTCTAAAATCATAAGCCCAATTAAACTTTCCTTTATAAGTTGCCTTGGTCATGAAGTTTCATCACAGCAATAGAAAAGTGACCAACATAAGAAGTGAAAGCAAAAATTTCACAATGGGCTAAGTGTGTTGTCCTAGTTAGGGTTTCTATTGCTGAGATGAAACACCATGTTACCAAAAAGCAAGTCGAGGAGGAAAGGGTTTATTTGGCTTACACTTCCTTGTGTAATTATTAAAGGAAGCCAGGACAGAAACTCAAACAGAGAAGGAACCTGGAGGCAGGAGCTGATGCAGAGGCCATGGAGAGGTGCTGCTTACTGGCTTGTTCCCATGGCTTGCTGAGCTTGCTTTCTTATTGAAAGGCCCTTGGGTCCTTTCTATATCCCAGGACCCGGGGATAGTACCACCACCCACAATGGACTAGGCCCTCCCCCATCAATCACTAATTAAGAAAATGTCCTCTATCTGGATCTCATAGAGGCATTTTCTCAATTGAAGTTCCCTCCTTTCAGATAACTCTAACTTGTGTCAAGCTGATATAAAAACTAGCCAGGACATGTGTCTTTATTGCACCAGTTCTTTGATTTATTCTTTCAGGATTCTTCATCCAATCAGATATGTAGGCTTTTGCCCCACTCAGCTCCTTCAAAATCCCATCTCATAACTTCTAGCTTTACTAGGGAAATGACACTCTTTATCTTTGGCTCACATGGCCCAGTAACAGTCCATCATCGAGGGAAGCCAAGGCCAGAACTTCAGCAGGGAAGGCATCTGGAAGCAGGAACTGAAGCAGAGACTGTGAAGGAGTGCTGCTTAGTGGCTTACTCCATGGCTTTCTCAGCTTGCCCTGTTATACAAGCCGGGACCTGCATGCCCAGGGATGGCGTTACCCACAGTAGGCTGTGCCCTCCCATATCAATCATTAATCAATAAAATGCCCTCATAGACTTGCCTACAGACCAATATCATGGAGGCAATTCCTCAGTGAGGTTCCCAGGTGACTCTGCTTTGTGTCAAGTTGACAAAAACTGATCAGCACAGTTTCCCCAATGAATTCAGATGCAAACAGCCAGCCATAGTAAACGCTCCTACACCTCTTCTGAACCAGAGAAACTCAGTTATGGGCCGACCTGGCCCTCAGGACAATTAGTTGCAGCTTCTGTGGACTGTGACTTCATTGCCATTTATTTTCAGTAGACACAATATGTGATGCTCCAAACACTCTAGGACAGGTGGTTTGAACGGCTTGCTCAGCTCGGGGTGGATCTGCAACGGACTTCAAAGACTCTGAGTCCAGAGCCGCTCCCTGCTGTGTGTCCGCCACCCTTCCAAATACCCAGGGTCCCAGGGTCCCTCCTTTGAGCCTCTGATGAATTGAGGATGAGGGCTTAAGCTTTTGGGAAATACAAAATCAAACAGCATTTCAGCCTCGCATTTTGTAATGTCCCTTCTCTGAGACAAGTGAAGCTCAGGGGTTACCCACTTGAATGGAAAGCGGTGAGACAAGAGAGAGTAGGAATATTAGGAGAAAAAAAGTTACCACTGTTAAATATTACCATACTACATATTTTTCAAACTTCAGTTCTTCTTAAAAATATTTTATTTACCTTTTTTTAAAGTAGAAAGCAATACCTAATATTTGTAACAAATTGTAATTGTGTGTAATTATGGGATGTATAGGAATATAATGGTATACATAGACACTGTGGTATGATAGAATTAAGACAATATACCAATTATCTTAAATACTTTTCATTTATTTCTCATGCTAAATGCAATTTTACACCTATGAACCTTTATACTCTCATTAATACCATGGAAATTATTTAAATGAGAGACAGAGAATAGACAGGTGATAAATATTTTACTGTTTTAAAAATTAGAATAGATAAATGTTTAAAATTGTTATAAAGTCATTTGAGGGGGCTGGAGAATGGTTTAATGGTTAAGAGCACTGGCCGCTCTCACAGAGGATTTAGGTTTGATTCCCAGAACCCATATGGAGGCTCACAGCCATCTGTAACACCAGTTCTGGGAGCTATTACGACCTTTTTTGACCTTCTTGGGTACCAGGCACACAGGTGGTACATATATGTGTACCTATACACATATACACATAAAATTATTTTTATACACACAAACACCTATATATGTAAAATTATTTTTAAAAATTTGAATCATTTGAGAATATTAAACTCACTCTGTCTTGATAAACATTTCATGATTTTTATTATTAAAAGGTTTAATTTCAAAACCTCAAAATGAGAAAAATGGCTTTTTCCATAAGCCTTTTTAACATGTGGCATAAGAGAGCGCCTCTGGACTCTCATGTCTGCTTCTGTACTCAATGTATTGTGACACTGCATATAAAGTAGCCTTAAAAGAAATTCCTGTTTGCTTGGGACAAACCAGAATGCAAGTGACAATGGGGTCCTGGTACTTGATGAAACGACCTTTGTCTGGAAGACTTCGTGAACTGTACATACTTTGAGAACTGCTATGTTAGGTCACGAAGTACAATCACGAGTCTGGAGTTCTAGCCCTTGGAGGGCTAGATATTTTTATCTACTCTCCTAGTCTAAGAGAGACAAGACACACAGTACACTGACTTCAAACATGGACACTTCTAGGTTTGCTCCTAGCGTCTCGGCTGCTTATACAGTGGCCTCGGGAGGATTGCTGAACTATTATCAAACTCAGATCTATCCTTATATTGGGAATAGCTCCTGCCGTCCGGGATTGTTGGGACATAATAAAGAATTCTCCGTACTTCATTCAATCATAACTTTTGCCAAGGCTATGTAAGAGGTGTCCTGTTATCCTGGGTTATCTATAGCTCACTCTTGAAAGTTAGATGTTCCAAAAGGAAATTTTACATTCCCATTATAAACAGCAAACTACTTGTCCTAAACGGAAGATCCGGTGAAAATTTTAAAAAGCCTATTGCAGGGGCTGAGGTGATGGTGAAGCAGTTAAGAGTACTTGCTGCTCTTCCAGGGGTTCAGGTTCAACTCCCAGCACCCAAGGAGCTGCACACATTTGTACCTCCATCCTGATGCCGTCTTTTGGTCCTCCTCTAACATGGCTTGCCTATGGTGTACAAATATACATGCAGGCAAAAAACAAAACAAAACATATTTTGTTTTGTTTTGTTTTTTGAGGCAGGGTCTCTCTATGTAGCCCTGGCTGTCATAGAACTATGTAGGCCAGGCTGGCCTTGAACCCAGAGATCCATCTGCCTCTACCACCTCCATACCTGGCACACTTTTTTTAAAAAAAAAAAACCTATTGCAAAGGAAAGTGAGTTGATTTTGTTACTCTATGACCTGGCAAAACCAATTTAAGTAAAGACTTATTCAGTTTGGCTGTTTCAGAGGATGTGGCCCGTGACTACTTGCTTCCATGTTTCTAGACCTGTTATGAGGCAGAACATAACAGTAGGAGAATATGGCAAAGTCGTCTCTTCATGGCAGGTAGAGGTAGAAAAAAAAGGAGTGCAGGAAGAAATAATGGTAGGCTATCCTGTAGTAACCCATCTCAGGTGACCTGCCTCCTCTCATTAAGCTCCAAGCCCTTTCACCATCTCCCAATAATGCCTTTGCTCTATGAAGCTGTGAAAGGACTATTGTATTCCTTATGTTAGCGCCCTCATGATCTAATCATCTCAAGAAACGCTCTCACAAACACACAGAGGTGTGCTTCACTCATCTCCTGGGGTTTCTTAATCCAGTAATGCTGACAGTCAAGAGTTACATCACAAGAAGCTGGTGTCAAAGACTTTCACACCTAGCACCAAAGATTGTAACAGATGTAATCCAAAGAGGTCAGAGATGAGAAGAAAGAGTGCCTTTCTCACTGACATGCAAGTTAAAAACTTCTGTATGTGGGGGCCGGTTGTGGCTCACACCTTTAATCCCAGCACTTGGGAGGCAGAGGCAGGCAGATCTCTGAGTTTGGAGCCAGCCTGGTCTACAGAGCTAATCCACAGGCTCCAAAGCTACACAGAGAAACCCTGTCTTGAAAAACCAATATATATATTTACTGTTGAGCGCTTGCTACATATATGTTTTTCAAAATTTAAATGATTGCATCTCTTCTCTTAAAGTTGGGTTTGAGGCCTAAGTCCAGAGTGTTGGACACACCTTTATGGCTTTACGAGTCTGAGTAATAGCTTTAACTCTAACTCGTTTTTAGACTATTTGACTTAGCATGAGCCCCAAGCTCAGTTACTAAGATGAAAAGACTTCTACTGTATAGAATTCTATTAGGATGGACTGGGAACACTCCTGAGTCATGGTGGGATCTCTGTGAATAATGTTTACTCCTCTCATCCATTTAAGGGGGACAGAGAAGCATACTCTGACCCCAGCCTCACTGATTTGGAGCTGCAAACTTCCTTGAATGGAGAACAGTGACATGTTCCTCTTACTAGCCTCAATGACTGCAAAAAGTGTTTTAGAAATAGTGGCTACTAAATGCACAGTTTAAACAAAGAAGATTATTCTGCATTTAAAATTGTTTTTAGGTGGACCTCGTCTCATCTTTCAAGGCACATTTAATATCCCAAAATAAGCTACCAAGACAATATTTAATTAATCTGATCAGGAACATCTCTTGAGCCCAAAAAGGCAGGGTGGATTTTAGGAGCTAGAAATCAGGCCATATTTCTGGCATTCATCACCCCGGGACTACTCAAAGAACCTTCAAGTTGGACTGGCTGATTCTCTTTTCAACTAATAAATGTGGCCTTTATTTCAAAAAGTATTTTAAGTTTGGGATTGACAACTGTGAATTATCAAAACAAAAAAAAAAGAAAGAGGAAGCTCTCATTATACTTGGAGTATGGTAGTTGGTGAACATTTGCTTGCTTGATGAAAAGAAAATTCTGGGACCCGAGTTTCAGAGGAAATCTATCATTTTGGGTATGAACACCATAAAGCCTTAGCCTTAACAAGGTCAGAAGTAACCGTTCTTTTTAGTGAGTGTGTGTTGAACAGCTGCCCCCAGGAGAAAGGGCAAATTCTTTTCATTGTCTTCACACCGTACACCTGGGCAGCCCTTAGGACCCTGCACTCGCAGAAGGAAGACTGAAGAGCAGAGGAGCACAAGGCCAACCTCACCGGCTTGAAAAGTCTCACCAAGGGGCATCATGAAATTACCGGACCACAGGCCCAAGAGAGAAAGGGAACTGGATGCAGACAGTGACTCCAGTGCCGACTCAGGTTGGGACTTCAGGGGGGAAATCGAAGTGACATCTGCAGTAGGTGTGAATGTGTTCTAAAACCACAAGTCTGAACGAGGCTAGGAATTCTCTGCAGGGGATGGAGGTGCCCACCAAAGTGAAATGGTGTATCGAGCTTTGCATTTGTCAGACTAGTCTTTTACTGATCTCTGCTGTTAATAGAATATTCATGGCTCAAACTATTTTGTGTAAATTAACTTCCCGAAACAATTGAAATTTTTATTTTTTTAAATCATAAATAGTATGGATGGGATACTTTCTAGTATATTTTTATATACCTCTTCAATTGAGCAAGAAACCCAGTTTGTGTGTTTGTTAGTGACGGGGGGGGGGGGGGGGGTCATCGTCTTTGCTCCTTATCTAGGGCTGACAGACAAAATACAACATTCCGTAAAATCTGATCTCTAGCTAAACACGTACAACATCTTGTCACATTTGTAGTGTTAACAGATTATCCTTGTTTGAAGTTCAAATTGTCCTGGGCAACTTATTTTTATTTCTGAAACTTGGTCACTCTACCACTGTGGCACGGTGCTGTGATAATACAGCAATGTTCCCCGTGCAAGTGAGGTATAGCAGGGCTGACTGTCCTAACAGAGAGGTGCCTCGAGGCTCTTGGGCCTCTGGGAACTGCGGTTCTTTTTGCAGTCTCTTTCTGTGGTGCCCAGTGATCGTATTCTTGTTTATTGATTGTATACCATGTGTGCTGGATTTTCAGTTTCTGTCTCTATTTGATTCCGTTAATTTGTTTAGGGTGGTAAATACAAAATACTTCTGGCCTTCTGTAAAGAGTAAATAGTTTCTGAGCAATGGGAACGATGTTTGCAGATACATACTTGACAAAAGTATGCGAGGTTTTAGACAAGGTCGTCATAAAAATCTTAGTTTGGCTGGGCGGTGGTGGCACACAACTTTAATCCCAGTACTTGGGAGGCAGAGGCAGGTGGATCTCTGTGAGTTTGAGGCCAGCCTGGGCTACAGAGTGAGTCCCAGGAAAGGTGCAAAGCTACACAGAGAAACCCTGTCTCGAAAAACCAAAAAAAAAAAAATCTTAGTTTAACTTCCTAGAGACTATCCAGTCTCTTTGACTAAGTAAATCACAGCTCTCTCTCTTTCTCTCTCTCTTTCTCTCTCTCTCTCTCCCCCGCCCCCCGTGTGTGTGTGTGTGGGGGGGGTGATAAGAGAAGGAGAAATCAGCTGCTCTTCCAGAGGATCCGGGTTCAATTCATAGCACCCACATGATAGCTCACAACTGTCTTTAACTCCAGTTCCCTGGGATCCGACACCCTCATGCAGATACAATACAGTGTATTAACAAACAAAAGAAAAAAAAAAGAAAAAGAAAAAGAGAGAAAGAAAGGGAAGAAAAAGAAAGTCCAATATCAAGCAGGGATCTTGATAAAGGCAGTGTGATTTCTGCTCAGACTTGCGAGATTATGCATCTCAGAAAATAATTGCTAGATAGTGACAGAGCTGCCCTACATATGACAAGCCTTTAGAACGTTCCTGTACTTACAACCAGAGCAGGCCTGGCTGTGTAGGTCACAGGAACCTTTAATTGTACTGTATATTTAGATTCATGTGACCTGATTTAATTTATTGTGTTAGTTTTCTTTTTCCCTTTGATGCATAAACTCAAAACTCATTTTTAAACTATGTTAAAACTGAATGGTTTTTAAGAGTTATATTTATTTTCATTTTTTTTCTTTAGAATTACTCTTGTAGGTTTTTCTCTGAAAGTTTTTTTCTACCCTGAAAGACTTGTTAAAACATTTTAGAAGACATCTTAAAAGTATAATGTAGGTTATTGAGAGGACAGAGTGGTAAAAAAAAAAAAATTAAGAAACCATCAATGGACATTTCTTCAGTGTGGGAGAGGAAGATCCTCTGACAGACTTTTTTGCAATGTGGTGAGGATAATGTGAAGGTATAGAGACAAGAGTCTCAGCCATGAGGTACTGAGAAAGGGGCCCTGGAGCAGTTAATACCTAGGCTGTTGTCTTAGTCACTGTTAATTTGTTATGAAGGGACACCATCACTAAGACAACTCTTACAAAAGAAAGCATTTAATTGGGGTCTTATTTACATTTCAGAGGTTTGGTTAATTATCAGCATGGTAGGCATGATGCTGGAGCAGTAGTTGAGAGCTATGTTCTGATTTTCAGGCAGAGAGAGAGAAAAACACTGGGTTGAGGAGTCATCTTTTAAAAACCTCCTCCAACAAGGCCACACCTCCTGATCCTTCTAATCCTTTCAAAGAGTTCCACCCCCTGGTGACTCAGTATTCAGATATAGAAGCCTATGGGGCATTCTCATTCACACTAGTACTGCTGTCTTACCGGGCGAGTGGTCAGGTAAAAGTACAGAGCAGAGAGCCCAGTGGATATACAGAGGTCCACAAAGAAGGGTACTCCTGGTCCTCTCAATTTCTGTTAGCTCCTTAGTCATTTGTGGAAGGGAGATGGCCCAGCCCTGACAGTATTACATACAACCTTTCCCTCATATATCTCAAATGATAATCACAATCCTCATGGAGTTTCCTATAGCTGCTATAAGTAAGTACCACAAACTGGGAGGCTAAACTACACAAATTTATGGCCTCGAAGTTCTGGAGACTAGAATTCTAAGATCGAGGTGATGTCAGGTTGGCTCATTGTGAGGACTGTAAGAGAGAGTCTGTTTCGTGTCTATCTTCAACATATTGCTGTAAGCAGGAACTTACTGGTGTGGCTTGGTTGTAAAGGCCTCACTGTAACCGCTGTCTCCACAAGCATCTGCATTCTGTCTTTATCTATGCTCTCTTTTCTTATAAAGAGTATCAGTCTTATTGGATTAGAAAGTTCCCTACTCTAGTATGAATTCATTTGTTGTTGAGACAGTCTGTGTTGCTATTTGGTCAACAGGAGCTTGAACTCCTGATCCTCCCGTCAGCTAAATAAGCCTACAGCAGCAGGCCTAACAAAAAGAGAATTACTGACCGTGTTATTGTTGTTGTTGTTGGTGGTGGTGGTGGTGGTGGTAGTTGTGGTGGTGGTGGTGCACGCCTTTAATACCAGCACTCGAGAGGCAGAAGCAGGCATATCTCTGTGAGTTCGAGGCCAGCCTGGTCTAGAGTGAGTTCCAAGATAGCCAGGACGGTTACACAGAGAAACTGTCTTGAAAAAGTGACAACAGAGGGCTGGAGAGATGGCTCAGAGGTTAAGAGCACTGGCTGCTCTTCCAGAGGTCCTGAGTTCAATTCCCATCACTCACATGGTGGCTCACAACTATCTATAATTCAATCTGGTGCAATTGTCTGGTATGTAAGCATACCACTGTATATATAATAAATAAATAAATCTTAAAACAACAGAGAGAGAGAGAGAGAGAGAGAGAGAGAGAGAGAGAGAGAGAGAGAGAGAATTCCCAACTTTCTAACCTAAACTGCTTCAGTCATGTTTTAATTTAAACCAGAGAGAACAAAGAATTAAGGAAACTCACATTACTATAAATATACCAATTAAAAACATAGGAAGAAAAGCTTAATGTAACACCTTATAAGCTATGTCAAAATTGAATGTTGCCTCACAGGGAACCCTGGTACCAGAAAAGGGAAATACCTAATGTACATAGGGCCCGCCTCCCCCGCTAGAGCTATAAAACTAAAAGAAACAAAACCCTAAATCAAAGTAACTAATTGAGTAGTTTGAATAAGAATGGCCTCCGTAGGCTCATATATTGAATGTCTGGTTTCCAGTTGGTGGACTATTTAGGAAGGAATAGGAGGCATGTCACAACATCAGGCCCAGTTTTACTTTTTCTCTCTTTGCCTCTCACCTCAAGATCAGGATGTAAGCTCTCAGCTACTGCTCCAGTGCCATATATGCCTGCCTGCTGCCATGCTCCCTGCCATGACCACCATGGACTAACTCTCTGAACCTACAAGCAAATCTCTGGTTAAATGCTTTATTTTATGTGTTGCCTTGATCATGGTGTCTCTTCTCAGCCATAGAAGAGTAACTAAAACAACTAATAATTTCAAAAATAACAAACAACCAAGAACAAAATCCAGATGCATAAATGAGCAACTGTATTAGCTATGTCCACATTCCCAGACAATTAGAATGCCTAACACTTGGAATCCTTGTGGTTTCTCTGACTTCAACACAGTTGCTTTTATTTCTCCTACTGAATTTCTTGGTTAGATTTTAAAATTAGCATACAGTGTGATAGGTGTCATTATGGTACTTTCATACCTAAATTATTTTTGTAATTCCCTCCAGGCCTTGTGCCCTTCTGCCCCTGGCAATTCCCTTTCTGCTTTCATGTCACAAATGTTTTATTTCTCTTCCCCTCTTCCATACAGCCTCAATTCGCCCCTCTCATGGTTCCCTTTTTATTTCCATGCTACCTATGGTCAAATCTTCATGGACAAAAAAATTCTGTCAAGCAGAGGATACAGCTTGCTGGAGTGCTCGTTTCCACCTCCAGCAGTACCGAAACTGTACTGAGTGTGATGGCACTGGCTGGAATCTTAATCTTAGTTCTCAGGAGGTAGAGGAAGGAGGTTCAGAAGTTCAAGGACACCGTTGGCTACACAGTAAATTGAGGCCAGCCTCGGATACATCAAACCTTATCACAAAAAAACAAAAATAAAAAGATTCCTCAAGAACCTATCTTTAGCCAGGTGGTGGTGGCACACGCCTTTAATCCCAGCACTGAGAGGCAGAGGCAGGCAGATCTCTGTGAGTTTGAGGAGGCCAGCATGGTCTACAAAGCAAGTTCCAGGAAAGGCTCCAAAGCTACACAGAGAACCCCTGTCTCCAAGAAACCAAAAAAAAAAAAAAAAAAAAAAAAGAACCTATCTTTTTCTGCTCTTTTACACAAAATATGCATATTTGGTCAGTTTCATCATTGTAGTAGATTCCTTGGCATATTTAGAACCTAACAAACACTTCCTTAGTAAATGTCTTAGTTAAGTAATGGTTTCACAGAATGCTGATCTTTCTCAAAAGATAGTTTCCCACGGGTCAGTGGTGTTGCACGCCTTTAATTCCAGCATTCGGGAGGCAGAGGCAGGCAGATCTCTGTGAGTTCAAGGCCAGCCTGGTCTACAGATCAAGATCCAGGACAGGCACCAAAACTACACAGAGAAACCCTGTCTAGAAAAAAAAAAAAAAAAAAAAAAAAAAGAGAAAGGAAAAAAAAAAGATACTTTCTCAAAAGTACATTCTAAATTAAAATAAGCATGGCTTAGCTGCTTATATAATGTGATCATGAAGGCTGATCTTTGTGGTGATGAACAATGCTAAACAAATGGATATAGCGAATATACTGTCCAAAACCACTATAAAGTGGCTACATATGTTGATTTCTGAGTAAACAGTAGAAATAAGTGAGCATCAGATAGTTAACATTTATAAATGATAGTCAAGTAACATTGTAGAGCTGGCATCCACAGGCAGAAGATATAAAGTATCGACATAGCTGGGCGGTGCTGGCGCACGCTTTTAACCAGCACTTGGGAGGCAGAGGCAGGCGGATCTCTGTGAGTTCGAGGCCAGCACGGTCTACAGAGTGAGTTCCAGGACAGCCAGGACTGTTTCATAGAGAAACCCTATCTTAACAAACCAAAAACAACAACAACAACAACAAAAAGTATCAACATAAATTACTTCATTGATGCTGCATTTGATCCTTATTTTAGATATTTGATTAAATATATAAATTTAAGAAACATTTCCCCCGCTCTGCTTAACAAAATGGGTTTTGCTGTCTAGATATTTGCTTGCCTTTCCCCAGACCCCGCCCCACCTTCCGAACTCAAATTTTTGGTGTGAAGTGCTTTTTGCTCACAGTAAAATAATTTACTCTGTGCTTCGTTCAAATGTTACTCATTTTCCGCTTTGCAGAATTTAGTAAGCATAAACACATAGCTACCTGGGAACCGCAAAGCATAGACTTCAAAGATCCTGTAATGTCATTATTACTGTCGTTCTGTCTCATGGTCCCAAATTGGTGTTTTTTTCATTATTTCCTATCCCCTCCATGTGACAGATTTGGTTTTGGGCTCTTTTGATAGCTAAATCGATCTCTCTCGGGCTAATAGACTGGCTCTTTGCTATTTCCCGTTTAAGTTACTATGCCGAGTCTCTAAGTTGCTTAGCTTGCTTTTCCTAAGGGTTCGCTTCCTCTTTCCCACTGTCTCAGGCTCTCCTTTCTCTCTTCCTTACATCTTTCTTACTCTCTTACTTGTGAGGGGGTATTTAAATTTAAACCCGGAACTCGGGATCGCGCGCCTTGAACGATGGGAGTCGTAGTTTCTGTGACTAGTGGGTAACCGCCTTTCAGGCGGACACCAGCCCTGAGCGAAAACCCACAAGTCCCAGAATGCACTCGGGTGGGCCCGCCCCCCGCGCGCAGGCGCCCTGGCGCCGCAGGATTTGAATCGGCGGCGTTGTTATTGACGCCATATTGGGGCCGGCGGCGGGTGGCAGAGTTGGTGTGTGGAGAAGGAAGAGGGTCGAGTGCACTGCCCAGCGCTCCGCGGCCGCAGCCGCCTCCCAGCCGCCGCGCGTCGCCGCCGCTCGCGTGCTTCGGTCCGCACCGGCGTGTTGGAGACCGCGTTTCGGTCGCGCCCCTGGTCGGGTCCACTTGGGAAGGGAGCCGGTCTCGGCGCAGGAGCCTCGGCGGCGCGCTCAGCCCGAGCGCACGGCGGGGGCGGCCCGGCCTCTCGGGAGCGGCCCCGAGCCGGCGGCGCGACCCTCGCGCCTCGCCCACCTGCCCTGCAGCGGCTCCGCCGTCCCGGGCCCCACACCCACCGGGCACATCGGAGGGCCCGCTTGCCCCCGTCCTTGGCGGCCCCGCCCGAGCCGGGCCTCGGCTGCCCGCCGCCATGGCGTGCGGAGCCACTCTGAAAAGGACTCTGGATTTCGACCCTCTGCTGAGCCCCGCGTCTCCGAAGCGGAGGCGGTGCGCGCCTTTGTCGGCACCGGCGTCGGCTACAGCCTCTCCTGCGGCCGCCACCGCCGCCGCCGCCGCCTCGGCCGCGGCCGCCTCTCCGCAGAAGTATCTCCGGATGGAGCCTTCCCCCTTCGGCGACGTCTCCTCCCGCCTCACCACAGGTGGGCCTCGGCCCCGGGGCTGCCGGGGTGGGCTGCGGCCGGGCGCTTGGGTGCGGACACAAAGGGAAGGGCCTGAACCAAGGTGGGGGCGGTGTCGGCAGGTTGGGTGGGTGAGGGCCGTGTTGGCCGGCATTGTGGGGGTAGCTCATTGTGAGGAAGATGGTTTCGGGGCAGGATCGCTGGAATTGTTTCCTCTTGTAGAGACCCAGCGGAAATGATCGGAGGGGATGATATTATTTATAAGTCGGGCGAGACAAGGGTCACATTTCACCCGAATCTCCCGGTCTCTCGGGCTGAATCGATTGGTTGTAGCTATTAACTCAGTGACTGAGTGGTTTGAGGCGAGGAGGCAGCCCCTCCTCCATTTTAGACTTGACTGGTTTTAGTATAGAAGGGGTGGGGCTTGGAGGGGGATGGATGTCACTGGGGCGAGTTGTAGGCCTGTCATTAATCACCCACAAGAACGCCACTTTGGCTGAGTCAAGACCTGTTTCCCTAGCAGGGTCAACAACAAAGCAAATGTTCTTCCCGAGTACTGTAATGTGATCTGGCTATGCGTCTAGTCCTTAAGAAATCTTGAACTTTTAATGAAAAAGAATTTGTACTTCAAATTGGGACTGACTAATTTTATTTGTAAATGCTTTAGTTGTCCCAATGAAAAACACCCTAGCCTCGAGAGTAACGAATATATCAAGATTCCAGTGGACTTCAGACTTGAAGTCTTGAAACATACTCTGAAAGTGACTGCCGGTGTACCTTCGGTTGCTTTTGTACATCCTGTATGTACCTAGGGATCTTTTTTCCCCTCTGCACTTTGAAATCTTTGTGTGCCCCCCGGCACAGCCTTAGGGGACTTTTGTGGACTTGAAGTATAAATCTATTTCCTTTGTGTGTGGCATGTAAAGGTTTGTGAGTGAGTGCCAGAGAGAGAGAGAAGGAGAGAGGGGAGTGTGTGTGTGTGCCCCCTTGGTGATATCATCCTTAATGCTTTGATTAACTTAATTAAATTTTTTTCTCAGTAACTGAATTTTAAAAAGAAGGGAACTATCTAGTTCTGTATTTGGTAACTTTCATATGCAATTGGCTTGTCCACGTGGGTTTTTTCTTAGTGTCACATTTAAATATCCATACCCAAATCTATGGTGAGACCTCAGTTACCTATTCTTGCTATTAGATATTTGATCTAACTTGGGCAATACTGTTTTAAGACTTGCAGTCAGTTTTCATAGGAATGCCAAAAATTTTATTTAATGATCATACCTAAACTGTCCCCTACCCCTTATACAGGTATAAAGGCATTCATGATTGATTTGTTTAGATCACTGGTTCTCAACATGTGTCATGACCCCAATCGGGGTGGCATATCAGATATTTACATAACATTCACAACAGTAGCAAAATTACAGTTATGGAGTAGCAACGAGATAATTTTATGGTTGGGGTCATCATAACATGAGGAATCATCACAAACACGAGGTAGTAAAGGGTCTCAGCATTAGGAAGGTTAAGAACCACAGGTTTGGACATTACTGAAAAATGAGAACAGAGTGAAGAATGAATTCTTTGGGACACACATTTTTAATTGTCCTTAATGAAATGTTATCTTTGAGCATTGAAATGGTGCCCTAACTACTAATGAGGCCATTTCAAAATAGCTGTAACCAGCAATAAATTTCATTGGAAGTAGTGTTAGGTTTGTCAGTTACAGTATATCCCTGTGCAATTAAAATAATCTTGAACACATACATAAAACAGCAGGGAGCTATCACACCTTCCTTTACTTAAAGGGAACTTGTTCAGAGACAGTAATGATCCTTCGAATTTGTGGTGTCATTGCTGTCTTTGGAGCAGTGGTTAACATACTTGGCTCCTTGTTATCTCAAACTTCAGTTAGGTAGAGTACAGTAATAAAATGATTAGACTTATTGCTAGTCTTTAAGCCAGCTGATACAGTTTGATCACATCTTGAAACCTAAAATTACATCCTAATTGTTGTTTATAGTGTTTGCTAAGTAGTAAGTGGGTATTTCAGTTAATTTGAATATTAGTGTAGAAGATTGACTTGAAAAATGAGGGAGGATTGCTGAAGTTTAAATTTGCTAAAATGTACATATTTACTGTGATTTTTCAGTGGCACTGTGAATGTATGGTTGAACTTTTTTAGGTTAAAACTAAAGAACTGGAAGTTTATACAGAGCATGTACCATATGCAGCTTGTCTTTATCATTTGTTCTCTTTTTAGCTACCTCATGGTTTCTTCTGATGGTGTTGTTGAAGTTTGATGTGGCTTAGTAGAAGCTTCAGGAACTTGGGCACTGTTTTAAACCTTGACTGTTATTTTAGACATTCCAAGAAGGTGATTCCAAACTTTGATTTGATGACTACTCTTATTTAAGTCAATATTTTTCAAACTTGTAACTTAATACTAGAGAAAAGGGCTAGTTGAAGGAATCTACCTTGTTTTCTTACCCTCAAGACTTGAAACTGTTATGTTCATTAACAGTGGCTTCTGTTCTTGCCCCTTTTTACACATATCTCAAGCATGATTTTTGGTGTACCTGAGTTACTGATTCAGAACTGCTTTAGGTAGGTTTGACAAACTATGGCCATGTGTCTGTACAGTCTGGGAGGTAAGGATTTTTTTTTAAACATTTTAAAATGGCTGAAAAAGAATAAAAATGATTATTTTATGACATTGAAAAAAATCAAAGGAATTCAAAGTCAGTGCCATGAAAAACAGTTGGGATACAGTTGTGCCTGTCCTCTTCCTTTAAAATTTAAAGTCCACTACAGGTTATCTTGGTCAGGTTGTGGAGAGAGTGTTTTGCCCCAGAATTCATATTTATTGTCTGGTCTTTTTATGCACCCAAAGAGTGTGCCCTCTGGTCTAGGATTATAATTCAGTGTTGCTTAAAATACTTTAGTGTCTAAGAGGATAGTGGATGGTGAGTGAGGGTGGGTTAGGAGAGAGTCATTTAAATGAAAATGGGAAAATGAGTGCATCAAATACTTATCCTGGAAAGTTGGTGGAAAAGTAACCTAATTTTTTTTTTTAATTAGAGGTAGAGGGAAAGAGAGGAGACAGAGAGGGGGGAGACAGAGTGTGTGTGTGTGTGTGTGTGTGTGTGTGTGTGTGTGTGTGTGTGTATTTGAAATGGTCTCATCATGTACCCCTGGCTAGCCTGGAACTCAGTACTCTGCCTGCCTCTGCCTCCCAGGTGCTGGGATTAAAGGGTGGGTGCCGTTCTGCCCTGCTTTAAATAAGATTTTAAGGATGTATTTTTTCCCTAGTACTTTGAGAATTTAATGCCTACATACATGAAGTGTATTTTGGTCAAACACTTAACTCTTCCCAGATCCACCCCACCCCTTTCCTTGCTTCTCAATTTCATGTCCTGTCCCCCACCACAGCACCCCCCCCCCCCTAAATAACCTATCAGGTGCCAATTTGTGTTGCTTATATATATACTCATGGATTTGGGGTCATCCAATGGAGCATGGCTGATCTAAGAGCTTAAAGGTAATTGACTGTTCCTACCCTAGATGCCATCAACTGTTAATAGGTCCTCAGCTAAGGGTGGAGTCTTGTATATAAATGTTGATTGGCTTGATCTTATGCAGGTCTTGGACCTACGATGAATATTGCTGTAATCCAGTCCTGTCATGTCCGGAAGACATGACTTCTGATTCTGGTCTTCCCTGACATCTGGACCTTACTCTTACTTTGCTGCCTGTTCCAAGATAGTCCCTGAGTATTGGTGGGAGGAGATATGATATGGATCCTTGGTTTATAGCTGAGTCTATGAGTGCTATTACCATGGGTTGTTGGCCAGATTGACAGTGTCAAGCATGTATTTCTGCCTTGGAGCCAGGAGAAATCATAAACCCAATCAGAAAGCAGGACATTACTCCCAAGACAGTCATGCCACAATTGCACTCAGGGGCTTGCCATGCCAAACTGATCATTTTTGTAGCTCAGAGTTGACAGCTGGGCAGTGATGTTGGATGACTTTTCTTTCATAGTAGTCTGTAAAATACCTTCTGTCACCCTGGAAGCTAGCTAACAGGGAGGGGCTTCTGGGTCAGTACCAGCTTGCTCCATGTCCGTGACCAGAGTATGCTGTGTCCTCAGCAGTAGTCTTATCCATCAAGTTCTGGAGGACAACTGATAGCATTGACAATAGTCTGTATCATCTAGGAGATGACAAACAGAGTAAGGGGCTGTATTCCATACTGGTACTGGGCTTTTTATTTGGCAACCTAAATTATTTTTTAATGTCTATATTACTGTGTAACCAAAAGATTGTCATGGCATTCCTAAGAAAGGAGTAGTTTGTTTTTTGAGACAGTGTTTCTCTGTGTAGCAGCTCAGGCTGGCTTTGAACTCAGAAATCTGTCTGCCTCTGCCTCCCAAGTAATGGAATTAAGGGTGTGTACCACCACCGCCCTATGAAAGGAATTGTTTTAATAAGATCAAAATATTATGCAACATTTTAAGAGACTGTCAGTATTGTCAGTCAAATCTAATACATTGTTTTTGTAATTATACTGTGAATCAATGGTCTGGTGAATGTCCTTCTGTTGATATTGACTTCTTTGTGAGTTGGCTAGTTAACATTAATGTGTACATTGTTTGTAGCTTGGTACCATTGCTGTAGTTTGTTTTAAGAACTGAGTTGGATGAAGAGTTAAATTCCATTGTAAGAACTCATTGTATTCATTGGAAACTTTCCATTAAAAAATGGAAACTACAGCTTGTGAATGGGGAATAGATTGTTCACTAGACGTTATACATGCCTCAAAATGGAGACACCAGCTGGCTTAAAGGAAATATAAATGGTTCTAGTCAAACAAATGAGATGTCTGTTGGAGAAGGCAGTGTCTCTCTTCAGATGTCATTTTATTGAGCCAGAAGTATCTTTTAATATTTGTGGTTATTTAGGCAGCTGTTAAATTACTTCTAGTTTCTCAGTGAAATCAGCAAATAAATGCTTTTAGTAGTGGTCTTTGTACTATGGATTGTAAACCTGATATTTAGGAGTGTTTAGCTCCAGTTATTTCATATTCCTAAAAATTATGAGTTTAAGAATTCTTTTAAGTTGGAATTGGCATGTTTGCTTAGTGGTAGAGTGCTTGTCTAGCAAGAATCTCCCCAAATTTGACCCCAATACTGTAAAAAAGAAAGAAAAAAAAAGTCTTAGGTTTATTATTATGGCCACTAAAGAACAGTATAATGCATTTGTATTCATTTTAGCTTTTTTTTTTTTTTAAGGTAGGAAAAAAAAAGAAGCCTAACTCTTGAGTACAGAAACATATAAGCTAACCACATATGGATGCTACTAGCAACCAGAGTTGCCACAGAGACAGTCTTCAGCTTTTGAATAGCTTTGTTCTTTTGTTTCTTAGGTATGTTTTTCCTCCTGTTAACATAGGTCAGGAAAATGGGTAGCAACATGTTTGAAAGGTTAAAAATAAGAGATTCAGGGCTAGCAAGATGGTCAGTAAGTGTTTCTGCCAAGCCTGAGGGCCCTTGAATTTGATGACTGGGACCTACATGGTGGAAAGAGAGAAAACTCCTAGAAGTTGTCCTTTGACCTTCATATGTGCACTGTGGTAAGTGTGCATTTAACTGAGGCTGTGTGAGCAAATGCACAAACACATGATAAATCAAAGTGTAAAGAAAATAGATTAAGTGGAAATGTCTAGTTCTGACTCTATATTTTACTATTTGAAAAGAAACATTAAAAATACAAAATGCTAGTAAGAGTAGTTTGGTTGCAGAGTTGGTTCATGAAACTAGGTAAGGGTACTGGAAATGGACATTTTCAAGTACCTGTAACTGCATTAGTTGATCAGAATTTTGTGATCCTTGTAGTCCTTGTGTGTTTAAACAGTACCCCATATTGTTGACCTTAATACTTACTGTTCAGTACTGTTAACCCACAGAATTTTCTGTTCATATATGAAAATTTGATGAATTACTTGCCTTTGATAAAATTGTCAACTTTAAAAAGGTAAGAAGGGAAACACTCTAGCCTATTTGAACATGTCTGGCACCTGCAGATGACTGCTCTGTAGGTTGATTTCCTGAGTATAGCAGTTCTAGAACTCAATTATCTCAGCATATCTTCAACTCTGAGAGATTCATAAATAATCTTATAGCATAAATAATAACGATTTATAAATAAGTTCATAAAAAAAGACAGGTCCCTGAATTTTTAGTGCTAGTGTGAGTCAAATGAGACTTGATACCAACTTTGAAAATAGCTTCAAAGTTATTAGTGTACCCTCTTGGATAATTGTGTGTGTATGAGTGTTTGTGAATGTACGTCACACATATGCAGTGCCCATGGAAGTTAGAAGAGAGTGTCAGATCCCCTAGAACTGGAGTTAGGATAGTTGTGAGCCATTATGTAGGTGCTGGGAACGGAACCTCAGTCCTCTGGGAGAGCACCAGGTGCTCTGAACTGCAGAGCCATTTCTCCAGCACCAAGGTATTACTTCTTAATATTTCCTCATATTCCCCTGATGATAAATATGAACTGCTAGCATTACAATATGTTAAATAGTCTCATTCGGAGGAATTTTGCCTCCGAATTATTTGCCTCTCATTATCAGAGATTTGCTCACTCTACTGAAATTACATGTTTGCTGACTTTTTAGTATTCATTTTTGTTACTACTTATAGCACCTCAAGAAAATAAGAATGAAGATCGATTAGGGATGAGCTTAGGAGAGCTGTTTTCTTTTTTGGTATTTTCATCCATTTGTGTATTTATTTGAGATGTGTCATTTATTTACTTATTAATTTACGTATTTATTTATTGAGGCAGGGTCTCTCTCCACAACTCATTGTGTAGACCTGACTGCCACTACCTCTGCCTCCAGAGTGGCGGGTTGTTAAAGGCACATGCCACAATGCCTAACCTTTTTGATTTTTTTTTTTTTTGTTTTTTTTGTTTTTTTTTTTTGAGATAGGGTTTGTCTGTAGCTTTGCGCCTTTCCTGGAACTTGCTTTGGAGACCAGGCTGGCCTCGAACTCACAGAGATCCGCCTGCCTCTGCCTCCCAAGTGCTGGGATTAAAGGCATGTGCCACCATCGCCCGGCCCTTTTTGATTTTTTTGACACAGGATTTTTCTGTGTAACAGCCCTCCTGGAACTCACTTTGTAGACCAAGCTGTCCTCAAACTCATAGTGATCCATCTGCCTCTGCCTCCCAGTGCTAAGATTAAAGGTGTGTTCCACCACAGCTGGCCTCCTTTTTGTTTTTTTTTTTAATGAGATAGTGCTGGGTGTGTTGGCACTCAGGAGGCTGAGGCAGGAGGATCACCTGAGTAGTTTGAAGCCAGCTTAGGATGCATATTGAGACCCTGCTTCAAAAATAAGAGTACTGTGAGCAATTGAAAATAATATAGTGGAATTTTTCAAATGTTATTATCCCTATCCCTAAGAGACTACCTAGTGCTGAAATGTAATTACCTGGAAGAACTTTTCTTTTCTTTTTTTTTTTTTTTTGTTTTGTTTTGTTTATCGAGACAGGGTTTCTCCGTGTAGCTTTGCTCCTTTCCTGGAACTCACTTGGTAGCCCAGGCTGACCTCGAACTCACAGAGATCCGCCTGGCTCTGCCTCCCTAGTGCTGGGATTAAAGGCGTGCGCCACCACCGCCCGGCTAGCTTTTCTAAATGTATAATTGGAAGTATATATATATATTTTTTTTTTTTTTGGTTTTTTCGAGACAGGGTTTCTCTGTGTAGCTTTGCGCCTTTCCTGGAACTCACTTGGTAGCCCAGGCTGGCCTCGAACTCACAGAGATCCACCTGGCTCTGCCTCCCGAGTGCTGGGATTAAAGGCGTGCGCCACCACCGCCCGGCTAGCTTTTCTAAATGTATAATTGGAAGTATAGATAATAGTTGCTATGCCAGGGCAGGGTAACCTGATGTTGACTGTACCCGTCTTCAGTGGCTTAGTGTGAAATAGTGCATTATTGGAGACTGGCATTGTGATGTGCAGCAATGCCTATCTACTGGTTTAGGGTAATCCCTTACTTAAAATGGCAACAAGATACCCCCCTTGAACATAGATGTCTGTCTTAAGAGGAAGCAGTTTAGAGACTCATGACCCATCTCTTATGTGAATTTCTGATCATAGCATGAGATTTCTTTTTTCCTTTTTTTTTTTGGCTTTTCGAGACAAGGTTTCTCTGTGTAGCTTTGTTCCTTTCCTGGAACTCACTCTGTAGCCCATGTTAGCCTTGAACTCAAAGAGATTCACCTGGCTCTGCTTCCCAGTGCTGGGATTAAAGGAGTGCACTACTACCGCCCGGCTTATTATAATTTGTTTTGCATATAGTCAGTGGTCATTGTTTGAGTTATCAAGGTAGATGAAATTATACTTCATTTTAAATATCAGTATGTGTTGTTTTGGCATTCTGATTTTAAACATTAGCTTTTTTTTATTGTGATTTACTTAGGTAGCTTGTGGTATTTTATTGGCTTGGTGTAGCAAAACAGCACGGAAGAGTGGTAGATTTTAACCTGTGGGCCCCAGGGCCAGGTCTATGTTGACCGACATTTCAGAAGGAAGACATTGAACCAGAACTCATTTATATAAATATGTACATGGTGGTAGTACCTGCCTTCTAGGGTTGTGTGGACTAAAAGCATTTCCACCTTAGTGTTGGGAATAGGCAGGACAGAGTTGAATGGGACTTCTAAAATTTGTCTAGCCTTTCAATAAATAATCTTGCCTTTCTACAGAAAAAAAATGAGGTCATAACATGGCAAGTTTCTTTAGTTTCTTAGTACCAACATTACCAAGTTTGTCCCAGTCTCATTTTTTAATAAGTATCCATGAGGTATTTTTTAATAAGTATCCATGAGGTTAAATGAGTTAATAAAAGTCAAGGAAGAATTCTCTTTTTTACAGGAACCTTATCCTCCTAACTACCCCCACCCACAGACCTCTCAACTGGATCTTTGCTTTGGCCTTGCTGCTGTTTGCAGGTCTTCAGTTGAAACATTTGTTTTCTTTCAGGTTCTGCTCTGAAAGCAAAGTGAAACAGCATTTAGATGCCTATTTCCATTTGTGCCTCAGACAACTTCCAAGTCAGTCAACAGAGATGTGAATTCATGCTGCTTAATTTTCATGTTTAACTTTTCTCTGCTTTTGGCTATTCTTTCTGTACTCATCTAGCATTAGATATAGGGTTTCTTTAGTTCTAGTTTCAGCTCCATGGCCCCCTCACCTAACAGCTCCCTAGGGAGTTACATGACTTCAATTTCTACTTACAGATGACTCACTAATTTGTATCTTTAATCCAGACCATTTCTCTCGATTCCAGCTGTGGACACTTGGGCCTTTTATTGTCAGATCTTCCCTATGGATACCTTATTAACAGAAACCAGGATTTTTGTGAAATCTCTATAAATATTCTCTGTCTCTCTCTCTCTGTCTCTCTCTCTGTCTCTCTCTCTCTCTCTCTGTCTCTCTCTCTCTCTCTCTCTCTCTCTCTCTCTCTCTCTCTCTCTCTCTCTCTCTCTCTCTGTGTGTGTGTGTGTGTGTGTGTGTGTGTGTGTGTGTGTGTGTACATGTTTGTATATGTCTTAGCTGAGGTTCAAGATTGACATCTGGGGATCTCTGTGAGTTTGAGGCCAGCCTGGTCTACAGAGTGAGATCCAAGACAGGCACCAAAACTACACAGAGAAACACTGTCTTGAAAAACAAACAAACAAAATTGCCATCTGGAGTCTTCCTCAATCACTCTTAACCTTAGTTATTGAGGCAAGATCTCAATTGAATCCAGAGCTAGCCATCTTACTCCCGTGTTGTCCTCACCTTCTGAGGTGGAATTACAAGAGGGCCACTACATTGTCCCCACTTTCAGCTCAAAATCTGTTGGCTTTTAAACTCATGGATTGGGGTTGGGGATTTAGCTTAGTGGTAGAGCGCTTGCTAGAGGCCCTGGGTTCCGTCCTCAGCTCCGGAAAAAAAAAAAAAAAAATTGTGGATTTGTGGATTAATCTGTAGATTCCAATCAGTATTTTTTTTTTGTGGAGAGTTAGTCTTAATTCTTCTTTTATAGTAGTCACTATAGAAAAATGCATTTGTTTACTATCAGTCACATGATGATTATCTTAGGAGAGATTAAAGAGACAGTTTGTCAAATATTTGACCACACAGTCATATTTATTTTAAAAAAGAATACAGAGCTGGAGAGATTGTTCAGCAGTTAAGAATGCTTATTGCTCTTGCAGAGAACTTGAGTTCTGTTCCCTCACTCATGGTATTCAGCTCACAACTGCCTGTAATTCCAGCTCCAGGGTCATCTCTGACCTCTGGGCACCCACACACATACGCACAGACAGACACACAAACATTTTTTAAAAATAGTAAAGTACTAGAGTCAAATAGGATGTTATTTAGTGTGTGAAACATCACTTAGCAAATATTGGCACCATTTTTCTGTGTAGCTTATTTGGGAGGAAGAGTGCCGGAGCACATGAATAGGAAATAGATTTGTATTTCAACTTTAATTATGCTGTCCTCAAAAAAAAAAAAAAATCTCCCTCTGTCTTTGCAAGCCAAGTTAGAGTCTAAGTTTACATTATATAACATTTTTGTCTAAGAGGCATTCATTTTATCATCTACATGAAGAAGAAAAGCTGTAACCACTGCAAGGTCAAATTCTGTTATTTCACTGGTAATATAGAGCCAGTGATAACTTGAGATACTTCAGTAGCTTATTATAAAACCCTTTAAGTAACTAAATTATTTTGCCTTTATGACTGTGGTGTGTTGGAATGAGAACTGGACACCCCCCCCCCACCCTCCTTCTAAGTTAGATGGAACCATGTGTTCTCTGCAGGATACACGGTTTCCCCCTTTTGAGTTTTGATTGGTTCAGTTTCCCATTTTTCTCACTCACTGCTGTTGCTGTTTTTGCTTTGTTTTAAATTTTAAGATTACCCCACACTTTTCTAACTTGTAAGCTATTTGAGAAGGTACTTATAATAGCCACACAAAAAAGCAGTTGGATTAACACATCCCTTTTCGTATCATATGAACTGGAATTTAGTAGCAAGAGAATCCACCTGCTAATTGAGGGGGTTTTTTTTGGTTCTGAATCCCATTGTGCAGTTAATTAGTTAAGTATTTTTCAGACAGGGTTTCATTACATAGCACTGGATGGTGGGAACTTACTATGTAGACCAGCCCAGCTGGCTTTGAGTGTGTGTGTGTGTGTGTGTGTGTGTGTGTGTGTGTGTGTGTGTTTTAATTTATTATGTATACAGTGTTCTGCCTGCATGTATGCCTTCACACCAGAAGAGGACACCAGATCTCATTATAGATGGTTGTGAGCCACCATGTGGTTGCTGGGAATTGAACTCAGGACTTGTGGAAGAGCAGTCACTGTTCTTAACCTCTGAGCCATCTCTCCAGTCCCTGAATGTCCTTAATGGAGAAATTAAGAACTGTTTTAATTTCTAAATTGATGATCCTGGAAAAATAACTGCTTTACAAAGATGGGTCTCTGTATCAGTCCCCAGTTGTGTGTATTTGAATTTATAACAACATGGCACTATCTGTGAAATTCAGAATTGTATATTTGTTGTTTTATTTGAACGTTTGTTAGTGTTCAGTCTTAATGGCTACTGCAGATTTTCTGTACTTGTGAACAGATTTTATATCATTTGTGTTCCTTTCTATAAATTATAAACTTTTCAAGATTCCTTTGTATAATCATGCTTTGTCTAGATGCATGTTCACTTTAATTTTTCAGATACTCCATAGAGAAATAAATGGCATATTAGATGGTGAGATGGCTAAGGGTGCTTGCTGCCAAGTCTGGTGACCTGAATTTAGTGCCCGTGGTGGAAGGAGAGAATGTCTTCCCAAATTGTCCTCAGACCCTACCTAACATGTGCATGGTGGTGTACACAGATGTGTGTACACATACACACAATAATTTTTTTTTAAGAAATGGTATATAACATATTAAAAAGTCTCATACATGTAAACTTTGAAAACTGTTCATGGAACCTTAGCTTTTGATCTAATAATGCCTGAAGGAAATTTAAAACTTAGTGGATTGGGAACATCTTAGACTTTGACTCTCAATCTCTCAATTTGGGATTCTACCTATTGTCATTTTCACTTGCTTTCCCCCATGTCCCTCCCCTCCAAGATGTTGCCTTGAGCTAGGATTTCTTACTGAACTGAAAGCTCTTTCCAGCTAGGCTGGATGGTAGTGAAACTGTGGGTCTTCCTGCCTCAGTCCCCAGGGCTGGGTTTGCAGGCACATGCTTTTTTACCTGGAGGCTAGGAATTCAACTCAGGGTATCATACTTCCAGGGCAAGTGCTCTTAGCACTGATCCATCTTTCCAGCCTCTCTCTTTTTTTGAAGTCCTGTGCCTTGTTCTCTGATTTGTGATCTTGTTCATTGTGCCTAGGATTTACATAATCAGTGAAGGTTTTCTATTCACCTTTACTTAGCTTGCTTAAAAAAACAAACAAAAACAAACAAACAAACAAAAAAAAAACAACTTCCAAAAGGATATTGCTGGTTTTACTGATAAACTTAAATAAAAAGAAGCAAATTTTATTATCACTTAGTGTTATTTACTAGATTTTATAATGAAAATGCCTAGAATCAGATTTTGCTGGTGCTTTCACTTTTTTTTTTATGGTAAAGAGTAATGCAGGCTTTAAAGTTTATAAAGCGGGGCATAACCCACTGGGATACAGCTTGTCAGGAATATAACCGTGTTTTGCCCTAAAGGACCCCTGCAAACTCAGTTTAAGCTTCATGAAAGCTGCATGATTAAAACTGGAATACACAACTGATAATGCAGATGAAACTTTGGCTTCTTATTTGATGTACTGTAAATTGTGTTAGCAACACGGTGTTGATATTACATAGTCTTAGATAAAATACTTAACTGTATATTTTGGTGTATATTTGGTGTTTACTAAAACAATGACTGGCTAAAAGTACCTTCAGAATAAGTAGATGAGTCTTTTACTGATATATGGAAGGACTTAAGTCCACCTTCATTACTTTATAAGTGTGGTAGGAGCTTAAGTCAGCAAGTACCTGAACAGAAGTAGTTAGTGTACATGGTAGAATGAGTGGGGAATTTTGGAAGAGGTCGTTATCCAATTCAACTCCTAACTTGAAATAAATCAAACCAAATTAGTGGTTTGTGCTGCCTGGATTTTGTCTGAGTAAAGTTAGATCATTGACTACATAACGTTGATCATGTGCTATCAGTATTAGAGCCTTTATTTAAATGACAATAGTTAAATGATATCTTGACTGGATTCATTTAGATTCACTTTCCATTTGAGTTTCTTTTTCTTTTGTCTTGTTGGTTTTAATGGAATTGGCAGCATCTAAAAAGTTTAAAGTCAGAGCAAGGAGGGCTGGAGAGATGGTGGCTCAGTAGTTAAAGGGTACCTGCTACTCTTGCAGGGGACCTGTGTTCTATTCCTAGGGTGCACAACTGTCCTTAATGCCAGTTCCAATATATCAGATGCCCTCTTCTGGCCTCCACAGGCACTGCATGCATATGGTATCATTAAGCATATGCAGGCAAAAGACTCATGCACATAAAAAAAATAAAATGATCCTTTCCTTAAAATTCTGAATATTTTCTTAGAGAAAGAAAAGAGACTACTGAAGAGTAAAAATGAAAGGTACCAGTATTAAATATTCAACAGGATTGTTAGATTGTGTAAGTCTTGAATATAGAAGTTAGTGCTTCACTTTGTGCATCTTTATTTAATTGCCTGTTTATTACTACTTTTCACTTTGCTTATATTTGCTTTCAATTAGGATGAATAAACTTCTTGGGATTTAGTTTCATATAGAGCTAAAGGGTTAGTGAGAAAGTCTGGAGATGGTTGACAAGGGGAGTGAAAACCTCAGGCATTTTCTGATTAGATCAAATGGTACCTATTTCAATTAGAAATCTTGGAATCAGTTAGAATCGTATTGGCTCAAACATGATACACTGGATATAGTTTTAACTGTTTCAGGGCTATGTTAAAGATAACCTCATTGTAATATGATGGTTCTTATGTATTAAAAAGACCCCATACTGTATCGTATCATTTCACATGGTCTTTTCTCCTCAAGATTCAGAATGCTTTGTTGTTAATGCTGGAATAGTTTTTCAGTGTGCTTCATATTAATTCATGACACAATTTTGTGCATGAAGAAATTTTAATTGCCTTATACTTTGTCATTTTAGATCAGTGGTCACTTTTCATTGGCCTATGCTTGAATGTACATAGTCTTCCCTTCTAATTATTGGAAATGCCTATAAATGTAATTAAGTAGTTTTATATATAATGGATATATGACCTGAGTTTACTGAGTAAAATGTGTTTTAGACTACCTAACCATTCTTTTGATTAAAAAGCTTAAGTGTAGCTTTTACTAGTTAGTGCTCAACAGGATTTGACTTTGAATTGCTAGACTGTAGCTGATATGTATATGCTATTTTTTTCCCCAAAAATCTCGTTTTATGTGTATATGTGTGTATGGGAGTGTATGCCACATGTATGTGCATAAAGAAGTCAGAAGAGGGTTGGATATACTACTTCTGAAAAAGTGCCCCTGTTAACTGTGCTCAAGGAAATTGCTGGGGTGGGGGGGTTGTTACTTGAAAGGAATGTTTCAGATAGTTCATATTTAGCGTGAAAATTTTGATCTTTCTGAATTTTTTCTTTTAGAACAAATTCTGTACAACATAAAACAGGAGTATAAACGTATGCAGAAGAGAAGACATTTAGAAGCTAGTTTTCAGCAGACAGACCCAGGTTGTAGTTCTGATTCACAGCCACATGCATTTCTCATCAGTGGACCAGCATCACCAGGTAATAAGAAACTTTAATAAGTGAAAGAAATGTTATGTAAGAAATGATGGAGAAAGTATAATGCAAATGCCTGCAGTGACTTAAAGCACCCCTAAAAAAGAATTATGCTGTAATATTAAAAGTAATCAGCACCTGGATTCTCACCAGCCACAGACAGCCACTTTTATTTAGCAACCCTAAAGCGGATGCCATTTAAGTATAATGACTTGTAACTTCCATTAAAAAAATCACAATGCTTTACTGTATGCTTTTAAAACACCTAATCTTTTTATGCTTTTGTCTGCATGTATATACTTATACTACTTGTATGCCTGGTGTTCACAGAGGCCAGAAGAGGGTGTCCAAACTCTGAAACCAGAGTTACAGATGGTTATGAGCTCTGTCATGTAGGTGCTGGGTCCTCTGCAAAAAACAAATGCCCTTAACTATGGAGCTTTTTCCAGCCCCACCATATGCTTTGCTAGATAATAGTGTCTGAACAGTGCCATTTTTAAATTCTTGATCTGTCAGTTACATTAAAAAATCCTTCTGATAGAAACTTTATATAGTCTCTCCTTGTACTCTTGAGACATTTGTCACATTGGGCATCAGTTTTTTAAGCCATATTTGCCCTTTAGGGGGAATAGTTTTTTGTTGTGTTGTGTTTTGTGTTGTTGTTGGCCTTTTTGACTATAGGAAATGGCTGACTTGAATGAGGGGGATGCTGAAGTTACTTGGCCAGAAAAGAGCCATCTTACCTTTAGTAAATACCCTGTCAAAATAGTTTTTTCAGTAGCATTTGCTTTTTTCCTTCCTTAATAGGGGTAAGAAAACCTGGCAGAATTCAAAGCAAAACAAAAACACAAAAATAAAAGATGTAAGGTAATCAAATAAAATTAGGGAAATTGTTCAACACTAAGTTTGAACAATTGAACAATTGCCATTGGGGGGCTCTAGGTGTACCAAGAGTGTGATTCTTACTCAAATTATAATAATGATCTTAAGTTTTCTACTAATGTCAGTTTTAATTCTTAGAATGTCAATTTTTTGCCAGCCTTAACAAGGCTTGGAATTTCAAAGTAAGGTAAGCTAGCCTTGGTAGTTGGGGTCTAAAGCTAGTGCACTTTATTCTGATGAAAGACAGAGCTTGAGAAGTCTCACTGGGATAAGTCAATGAAGGCACCTCAGAGCAAGCTGAGAAAGCAACTGTTTACACACACGTGCTGCTTGCATGTGTAAGGAGTACTCCACAGTAGGGATGCAACGGATAGCTGTCGTAACTGAGTTGCCAGAAGATTATCACAAATGATCTTTAAGCCAAGAACTGTTTTAGGAGATCAAAGTACTTTAAATGATCCTTAAAGAGGATGAGTGTTTAAGGAAATCTTTTTCTATGACATATCTCATTATTTGATAATATCAGTTACATTAATAATCTTTCAGAAATCAGAACCATAAAATATATATGAAGTTTTTTACCCTCTACAGACTATCCTAGCAGATGTAAAAATTGTTAGAAAAAAAAGTACACAATTCAAAGAAATAATCATGATCAGAGATCCCTCCTTTTAAGAAGTCAGAAATGAACATTTCTGAATATTTGTTCATGCATCAACTTGTACAGATATTGGTATCCTATTAGTAAAGTTTTTAATAACAGATCTGTGCTGTCTCGACGATTACTATAAGAATTTTCTCTGAAGAACTTTTCAGTTACAAAAACACTGAAGGAATATTCTTGCTAATTTGAAATTGACAAACACTGATTTTGCAGCTGCTTTTGGATACAATTGCTTTAATTTGATAACCTTTGTGATTCTGTTGCAGTTTTGAGTGTTTGAACTTAAATTATTTTAATGAAGGGGATTGTGGTCACTATTCAAAACTTAGGATCAATTATGATTTTAATTAGCTACATTCCAGAATTTTCCCACAGCAACTTTTTTTAAGGGTAATAATTCTAATCTATTTTTTTCTTTTTAGACATGATTTTCTGTTAATAGGAAACTAAAGGGTTTGGAAAGTGAGGGAAGTGGTAGCATAATTTGGTTGTGAGTCTTTACTGGATGGCCTTAAAATATAAACAATTAACAATAAAATAAGTGTCTTTATAGTGTTACTCTAATATTAAAGTGAAGCTTTAGACCAGAGTTATATTTGTTTTGTAGCAAATCTTGTAAATTAGCCTCTAAATGTTCTAAGCAGGTATTTGTTGGGATGGAGATTGAAAGTTTTGTAATGGGCTCCATTATTGCAATGATTTAATTCGAGGTTTTCTCCACTCATCTTTAGGCTTTTCCTCTGGGTAAGATCTCTTTTTCCAAAATCACAGGCTGATAGAATTATTAATTGAACTTGTTTATCATAAAGAATTTTAAATGACATGGGAAAGTTCTAAATGAAATTCAAGAGGAATTCTGTTGTGGTTCTAAATCAGGTGCTGTTTTATTCATGTTGTACATAGGGACTTCATCTGCAGCATCCTCACCATTAAAAAAAGAACAGCCCTTATTTACTCTAAGGCAGGTTGGGATGATCTGTGAACGTTTGTTGAAAGAACGGGAAGAGAAAGTTCGAGAAGAATATGAAGAAATACTGAACACAAAACTTGCAGGTAATACATGGGTTTATTTTAGAATATCCATCCCAGTGTTTTAGTCTCTGTTGTATTGCTGGGAAGAGACATCATGACCAGGGCAACTCTTATGAAAGAAAGCATTTAATTGGGGGCTTGCTCAGTTTTAGAGGTTGGTCCATTATGGCAGCATGCAGACATACTGGAGTAATAACTGAGAGCTACATCCTGATCCCTAGGAAGAGAGAGAAGGCCTAGGCCTGGCTTGGGCTTATGAAACCTCAAAGCCCATAGCAGGCTCTCTCGGGCCACCAACCAGCTCCCAAATCATGACACAGAGTCGTCTCTTTTTTTTTGTTTTTTTCTAGATAGGGTTTCTTTGTGTAGCTTTGGAACCTGTCCTGGATCTCACTTTGTAGACCAGGCTGGACTGAACTCACAAAGATTCATCTGGCTCTGCCTCCTGAGTGCTGGGATTAACTCAGCCTTATCTTACGCTTGTCCTACTAGCTCTTTTAACTTAAATTAACCTGCTTCTCTTCATCTATGTTTTGCCTTGGGGCTTTTTACCTTTCTTTCATTCTGTATGTTCTACTTTGTCTCTGGCTGGCTGGTGCCTTCCTGACTGGCTCTGGGCCTTTCCCCTCGCCTTCATTACCTTATCTCTTCTCCTGAGCCTAGATTCCTCTTCCTACTTACTCTCTTGCCCTCCAGCCCCTCCTTTCTCTCTACTGCCTAGCTTTTGGCCATTCAGCTTTTTATTAGACCAATCAGGTGGCTTGGGCAGGCAAGGTAAAACAACATGTCTTTACATAATTAATTAAACAAATGTAGCAAAAACATGTATCTTTGCCTAGTTAAACAAATATTCTACAACAAAAGCTCACCCCCAGTGATGCACTTCCTCCAATAAGGCCACACCTCCCAATTCTTCTAATTCTTTCAGAGTTCCACTCCTTGGTGACTTAGCATTCAAATATATGAGCCTATGGGGTCCATTCTTTTTCAGACCACCACACCAAGAACTCATTGTAAGAAGTAAATTATTCCCACCGTGTTTTATGCTGGTGAAATTATTCTTTCTGTACATTGATAAAGTATTGTCTGCAGACCAGAGCATTTCAGTAAAAAAAGGAAATCAACATTCTTAAAACCCATACCTCACCTTCATGGCCCCAGGGAAGAACTAGTCATGTAGATCAGCTACAGTATTAGTGAGTTCAAATTTTTAAGTTGTATCCTGTGGGAAACACTCATTTGAACTGTTTAAAATTACTACTGAGGTTATGGGAAGGATGAAGGTGTTAAGAGTGCTTTCACATAGCTTTATATTTTCAGATACATTATATAGGGTATTTTGCAAGTCATGTAATTGACACATACCTTTATTTGTAGAACAATATGATGCATTTGTCAAGTTTACGCATGATCAGATAATGCGGCGATATGGAGAACAGCCTGCTAGTTGTAAGTATTTGACCTCTGAACCATAAATTGAAATGACCATGTTTTCATATTTAAAAAGAGTTGATAAAAAATGTAGAGAAAATGTTGATTTAAAACAAAAGTAAAATGCTGCAACTCTTGGTTACTTAAATATCTAAGGGTGATGTTAGGAATGGATTATCTTGTATATTTTAATTGTATCCCGTTCTTTGCACTAATACTCCTTTTCTCCTCCAGATGTTTCATGAATCACGCTTTTTGCATTTGTGGGCTGCCTTGTTCCTTGTTGAGTTGTTGCAGGAGGTCCCAACTATGACATGCAGCAATGCCATCTGTGAATACAGGTTATTTCAAGCTTTCGTCAGTGGCAACCACTCTTAGGCAGCAGCAATTGGTTTTGGAAATTCCGTGATGTCATTACCACCTGGATGTGGACCTTTGCTACTTGTATTACTACCAGTGGCCTCGTTTTGCTGTATCATTACAATTTGGCTTCTTTATATTAATGTTTGAAAGGGATTAAAGTTGGCATCCTAGAACATGCCCTTCACTGGTTATGTAAATAAAACTGTAGAATGACACGTCAGATGAAGTTAGTGTGATTTTAATTGTGCACTACAACCAAGCTGTAACCAGTTATTAATAATTTAGAATGTAATCCCAGGACAATTAAGCAGTTAGTCTACAGTACTTCTGTGAAATAGTGGAGGAGGAGGAGGAGGGCATTTCTGTATTTCAGGACTTTTCTTGGGGTTTCAGAATGGGTTTATATGATTTCCTTTATTATTATTTTTTGGTAGTTTTATTTATTCTATCAGTCTTTTTAACAAATGTTTATTGCTGCACCCCCCTCCCCCATTGTATCATTGTTTTACTGCCCTTGTAGCACTGGAGTTTAGTTGGAAAAATAAAACATTTACTTCTATTCTGCTTGTTTTCAAATTGTACACATGGGTAGTATTTGAATAAAGTAGTGTTTTAAACATAAGTATTTTCTAGAAATCAATAAAGTTAGTTTTCTGGTAAGGTTTACCTTTTATTAAATGCTGTTTCCCAAAATTAAGTTCTGATTCAGAAGTGCTTCTGTGACTTGCTGTATGACAGCATGTTACATAGCAAGATCTCAAACAGCTGTAGAATTTGTACCTTTGATTCCAGTTTTAATGTTTTTGAATGTGATATATGAAAGTATGGTTGCTCTAGCTGATATAAAATACCCCAGCATTAAGCAGTTTAGGGTAAAAGGGGTTTATTTTAGCTCACAATTCCAGGTTAGTCCATCTAAACAACAAGAAACTGCATCCACAGCTAAGAGCAGAGAACAGTGACTGCACAGTGCTCAGTTAGCTTTCTCTTGGACACTTTAAGGGATGGTGCCATTCACTCTCAGGTTAGCTCTCCCTACTCAGTTGAGGCAATTCAGTCCCTCCCAGACATGCCCACAGGCCAACCTGATCTAGACAAGCCTTGTTGAGACTTAGGAAACCCTAGGTAGTGTTACAAAATGAACATAGGGGCTGGAGAAAGGCTCAGTTAAGAGCACTTGTTGCTCTTGAATAGGACTCAGGTTTGGTCCCAGCACCCACACAGCAGCTCACCAACTGATGCCTCTTCTGAACTCAAAGGTCTCAGGATGAACACACAGTACACACATACACTCAGGCACACACACATACATAATACTTAAAACATGTAAGTATTTTCAAAACGCTAACAACACATGAATGAATAAATGTAACACACTTTCCATGTATGGTTTCCAGACATAGCTTTCTTACACAATAGTGAGCAAGCTGAAAGTGCTAGCCATACACTTGTAATCTTGGTAGTGGGGAGGTAGAAGCAGGAGGATTAGGAGTTCAAGGCCAGCCTGGTCAAATGAGAGGACACCCCCACCCCCCAAAAAATTACACGGTGAGTTCTACTGAGTTTAATTTTTTTTTTTTTTTTTTTTTTTTTTTTTTTTTTTATAAATACACGTATGCATGTAGGTGCCTAAGGCCAGAAGACAGCCAATTCAAGGCTGGGAACCAAACTCATGTAGTCTTCTGCAAGAGCATCAAGTATTCTTAACTGCTGAGCTATCTCTCTGGCCCCTTCTGAATTTTCTATTTCATTTGTAATACATTCACTGAAAACAGGATTTTGTCTTTTAATTGTATTCCAAAACCTCATTTAAAAAGCAAGCAGCCACCAGGCAGTGGTGGCGCACGCCTTTAATCCCAGCACTCAGGAGGCAGAGCCAGGCGGATCTTTGTGAGTTCGAGGCCAGCCTGGTCTATAGAGCGAGATCCAGGATAGGCACCAAAACTACACGGAGAAACCCCTGTCTCGAAAAACCAAAGCAAGCAGCCAAAGTGTGGTAGCGCTTTCACGATCCCCAGGCAGTTCGCAAGTCCATTAGTGTATGAGAAGCCTAAGTTCTGACATAGTAGCTGGCTGTAAAGTGAACAAATTTCCCACTAGTAGAGACTTTCAGTCTCAACACTATTGGCACTTTGGGATATACCTGCATTCTAGAGTGTTAACAGTATCTTTGACCTCTCATTAGGTGCCAGCTACTTTCCCCTCCCCACACTGTGTCAACCAAGATCACATCTTTCAAATTTAGCCCTCAACACTGTTGCAAGGAAAACATTCATAGAAGTTGAAAGAATAGTCATCTACTTGAATTTTTCCTTCAAGTATACATTGTTTTCAAAATGCTGTACTTGTTAATGCCAAATCATGTATGCTTCTCTCTAACCTCAGTGCTATCCATCTAGAGCAGAATGTCTTCATTCCCATCTCCCCATTTGTCAAGTGACTTTAGCTCTACTCTAAGTCTACCTCCCACCCCCTTGAGCCCCAGGGTTCAATCAAGATTGTAACTTTCTGGAAAGACTAAGCCTGTTATCCTGAGCATCCCTTTGTGCTACCATTAACATGATCTTTCCTTTTGAAGTTATAAACTAGAAGGCAGGTCTAAAGTTTTAGGTGTTTTTAAAAATACTTTTGTGTGTTTGTGTGTGCAGGTACCTAATGAGGCCAGAAAGAGGGTGGTGGATCTCTTGGAGCTAGAGTTACAGAGCAGCCTGATGTGGCTGGTACAAACCAAACACTGATCCTTTAGAAGAACAGCAAGTGTTCTTAACTAGTTAACGATACCTCCAGCCCTAAACTTGTAGTGCTTAGGATAAAACTTTTGTGTAAGACTATAAGGTGATGGTTTCCATGTTATAAAGTAGCATTATGGCTTTTCCTTGGTTGCTGTTCAGTTTGGTTAGGTCATCTGGTAAATTTATCTTAATAATCTATTACTAACAAAGTTAACTAAGATTTCTATTTTGATAAGTCCAAACAATGAATAACATTTGAGCTTGAAACCCTTCATTTGGCTTCTAAGATAGTTGCCCAATTTCTTCCTTCACTAGCGCTTTTTTTTTTTTTTTTTTTTTTTTTTGGTTTCTCTGTGTAGCTTTGCGCCTTTCCTGGAACTCACTCTGTAGCCCAGGCTGGCCTCAAACTCAAGAGATTCGCTTGGCTCTGCCTCCCGAGTGCTGAGATTAAAGGTGTGCGCCACCACTGCCAGGCCTGAATTCTTAACTATAAGTAGAGTATAAACCTCAAAGCCAAGAGTTTGAGCTCCTTGCCTCTCTTTTCAATACTGATTTTGGTGATCTGATCTCTATTATAACAAGATTTGTTACCTCACAGTGTGACATTTCACTTAAGTGTCTAACAGGACATCCCCATACTCAAAGCCAAACTCATTTTTGCTAATGTTTCTTCCAGTCAGTTAATCCTTCCATAACAACAATAAAATCCTCAAGGATTGATTTATGATTTTAATTTAGTATTTAATGTTTCAGTGATCAGTTGTCTGTGTTGCTTTGTCTGCAGTGAGGCAGCAGCATATGGCTGGAGTACAGTGTAGAGCTAAACCATTAGCTCATCAGCCAGGAAGCGAAAATGTAAAGAGGACTGTTGGATCCTGCTGTTTTCCTTGGGGAGAGAAGTTTCCTTTGGGCCTTCCTTCCTTCCTAGAGATTCCACCACCACTCAGTAGTTCCTGTCATCCTAGGGACTAAGTCTTATACATGGTCCTCTGGGTAAACCTTAAACCATGGCAAGCCCCTTAATAGCCATGCTTCTAGTTTTAAAGCAGAAAGGATCTCAGGCTCCTCCATGTGCATCTAATAGTAGTTCACCTACAGTGTCACTGTCTCTACTATTACCCTACTCTAATAATTTGCTTTGCCTGGATTATCTCCGTGGTCAACTAATAGGCTACTGGTTTGCTTCACCGTTCCTCTTACTGTATTCTCAGAGCAGGTATTGATCATTTAAAGCTTTATGTCTTTTGTTTAGGTTGCTTCCTACTTAAGAAAACAACAGTCCTTATAGTGATCTGTGGAGCCATTACCTGTACTCTTGCCCTTCTCACTCAATCCCTATTGCTGTCTCTGCTCCTTTGATCTAGCCGGGGCACTCCCACCTTAGGGCATTGGTTATTGCTGTTACCTGCCTCATGGGTTCACTGGTCAATCTTCATGGGTAGTTGTTTTTTTTTTTTTTTTTTTTTTTATTCTTTGCAGTTTTGCTCAAGTGAAGTTGAGCAAATTAATTTTACTCTTTAAAATTACAATGACAAGCCTACTTCTGTTACTTGTTTTCTACCACAAATAGTGTGTTCTTCTTAGCTAAAGTACAAGGAAGAAAGGATCTTTGTTTTCTGAAGTATCTCAGAAGTAGCAGGTACGTGGTATGTGCCTTTTTTTGTTTGTTTTCGTTTTTGTAGACAGGGTTTCCCTGTGTAGCCCTGGCTGGCCTCAAACACACAGAGATCTGTCTCTGCCTCCTGAGTGCTGGGTTTAAAGGCGAGTGCCACCACCACCTGGCTGCCTAATATTTTTTTAAATAAACTTAAAGTACTTTCAGATTAGTATTTCATTAAAATAAAAGAAAAATAATTAGAACACACTAATTGTAAGAAATTCTAGTTGAGGTTTCAGTTTTCCTCAACTAAGGGCTGAATCTTTTGTTTCTTTTTGTTTTGTTTTTTTGTTTTTTCGAGACAGGGTTTCTCTGTGTAGCTTTGCGCCTTTCCTGAAACTCGCTTGGTAGTCCAGGCTGGCCTCGAACTCACAGAGATCCTCCTGGCTCTGCCTCCCGAGTGCTGGGATTAAAGGCGTGCGCCACCACCGCCCGGCTAAGGGCTGAATCTTACAGGATACTAAGTAATTATTACAAATCACTTTAACAGTTTAGTATTATCTTTTTGATACTATGAGAACAGTTTTGGTTGTGTGGCTTTTAATGTTAGGTGGTGGAGGAAAAATCAAATGCATATGACCTATGCACAAATGCCTAGGAAAAGAGAAAAACATGTGCCTTGGCAGACAAGACGAAATCTGCCAGTGTTAAACCAGTTCTTCTGTATTTTATATGCATAAAATGTATTGTTTAAAGAAATATTTTCTGATCTGGGCATAATAGTAAATATCTTTTTTTTTCTTTTTAAAGATTTATTTATTTAATTATGTATACAGTGTTCTACCTACATATATGCTTGCAGGCCAGAAGAGGGCACCAGATCTCATTACGGATGGTTGTGAGCCATCATGTGGTTGCTGGGAATTGAACTCAGGACCTCTGGAAGAACAGCAGTGCTCTTAACTGCTGAGCCATCTCTCTAGCCCCTTACTTTATAATTTCTGCACTCGGGTCAGGGGGACCATAAGCTTCAGGCAGGCAAGCAGGCCTGGGTTATCCAACAGTGCAAGGCCAGCCTGGGGAGACACAGTTTCTCAGTTTTATCTGAGATACATACGTCTGTGTTCCAGGGGTTAAGATGAATTTTGCTCTCACAGCACCCACATCTGGGGCTCAACAACTGATTATAACTCCAGTTCTAAGGTGATCCAACATCCCTGGCCTCCTTGTGCATTGCACTCATGCACATACCCACCCCTACATACATTTTATTTTAATTTTTTTTAAAAGCAAATTGCTCTTAAAGTGGTTCTGCAATACAAGTTTAAAAAAAAAAAAAATGAAGGCTTTTTAAAGAGGTTTTTTTCCTGGACATGGGCTCTCTGAATCATTTTGCAAGGCAGTTTTGGCATATGTCTGTAAATTCTTTTGGGGGATGAACATTAAGTAAGCTTTAGGTGTCTGATTTTTAAGTTCTTAGTATGAAAGAGATCCAGATATTATTTCACCCGGGCCTTTACATTTCTTTTTTGTAAACTGGGGCTCAATCTGTGAAGGCCTTTACTGGCTGTAGGTCTCCACGACTGTTCATATAAATATTTACTGCCATTAAGTATAAATACACTAGACACTCAGTAATGCTTTGTTTAGAATTTAGTAATAACTGTAGAAAGTATAGTTACATTGATTAGATTTGAAGTATTCCAAAGATGTTTTGATACACAATTTCTGGTTAGCAGTGCACTTTTTGGTTAAACTCAACTCAGCAGGCTTCTTTTCATCTGTTAGATGTGGAGCCCCTGTCTACACTTCTTTGCTTTTTAGCAGCCTCCCCATGTCAGCCTTGCTACATGGTCAGTCTTCTGTTTTGTAGGTTTTATAAAGCCTAAAAGCTCTAGTTCAGAAACAGCTCTAATAAATCGAGCACTGGAGACTCTGGCTAAGGAAAATTAGTTGTTTTTTGTTTTTTTCCAAAAAGGCTAAAATTTCAAAGTTAAAAACAGTAACTGGTAAATTGAAATACGTGGCTGAAATTAACACTCCTACATTATAAATAACCCTATTAGAAATTATTGAATGCAGTTAGAATATACTATCAAGGCTCAAATGGAGCTGTGTGTGATGGTACACACCTACTGTAATCCAGGATTATATATAAGAATTGCTTCCTTCCCAAGCTTCTAAAAATATATTTAAAAGTTGATAATTCAATAATGACAATTTCCTTCATAGTAAAAACTGGATATAAATTGAATTACAGGTTTGATCTCAGATTAAATTCAGGACACTTGGAAATTTAAGTGGTTGGGTATGGTGGAGAAAGCAGTACATTTTTATGCATTTCTAGATGTGGATTTTTGTTTACTTTTTGTGCTGGGCCTTGAATTCAAGGCCCTGTGTTCAAGTGCATGCTGTATCACTGACCTAGACTCTCCAGCTCAAGAAACAAAATACTGTTACTAGGACATCACAGACCTGGTTTTAAAAGGATACTGGATAACTTCATTCATTTCTTCTGAAGTTGTAGAATTTGCATCCATTTTTTCAGCAGCAGTCACAACTGTTGCAAAAGCCTTTGGAATATACAAGACAAGAGAAGACAACTTGTTGCTAGGCATCTTTCTGTACCCTTGAGATGGTTCTATAACTAATTAGGCTTTAATACTGCTGCTGTAGATAACTGGCACATCTCTTTCATATCAGATTTCAAATTCTCAAAACCACAGTAGGAAGTTTTGTTGGTTATTCATTAAGAATAATAACATTGGCTCTTTATAAGCTGGTTTTAGAGAACTAAAGCAGAATGGCAAAAAACACAGCCAGCCAAAAATTTAAAGAGCAAAGAAAGCCATGTCTCTACTGTCAATCTCTTACTCTAGGAAAATGCACATTTTTCTTAGAAGAGGCTAGTTCAGCATATCCTTTAACATTGACAAGATAACAGTCAAACAGGGCTTTTGACAGTTAGGATCTCTGAAATACTCTTCCCTCCTCAGAATAGCAGCACTTATCCATTACCTTACGATGAATTTCTTGTTCTTCCTGATTGGAATTTCTCCTGTTGTGTGAGGGGTATTCACTATACCCTGTGTTGTGTGGAGTGCACAGACAGTAACCTGAGCCTTTGTTTGGCTGTTGCTTTTAAAGATCACAGGATCAGAACAGGAGCTTTTGAATGCAGACTGCTAAGATGCTGCTTCCTAAGTTCCTTAGGAAGCATAATGAAATTTGTGCTTCCCAAACAAAAATTAAAAAATAAAAGCAGAAATCAAAACGATAAAAAATTCTAGGAAAGTTGCCTCAAGCAGTTAAACAACTAGCATGTTCTTTGTGACCTACCTCTGACCAGTCGACAAGGTTAATTAGCCGGCTACACTCCAGGTGCAGTTTATATGCTATACAGATGTCAGGGGCAATATTTGGAATGCAGCCTTCCTCACTTTTGAGTGCTTCATTCTAAAAACAGCAGATTAAAAAGTGAACCTTTTAGAAATGATTAAAAGCAAAAAGATACTAGTTGAACTTCTTGTAGTTTGAAAGAAAATGGCCCCCACAGGGAGTAGCACTATTAGGAGATACAGCCTTGCTGGAGGAAGTGTGTCACTATGGGAGTGGGCTTTGAGGTCTGTTTTCTCAGGGTTCCCTCATTGTGACAGTCACTCCACTTCCTGTTGCCTGCCTATGGAGATGTAAGGACTCTCAGCTCCAGCACCATACCTGCCTACATGCCACTATGATCCCCACCATGATAATTGACCGAACCTCTGAAACTGTAAGCTGCCACCACAATTAAATGTTGTCTTTTTATAAGAGTTCCCATGGTCATGGTGTCTCTTCACATCAATGAAAATCCAAACTAAGACACTCCTAAATTTAGCAAATCAGAAAGAAGAGTCTTCTAGTTTCCTTCAATAGTATTCATATTTGGGTCTAGGTCTTAGCCATCCTCCCAAGACTTTTTTTCAAATCTTAGTTATATATTACTATTTGCTGAAATGAGTTTAGAATTCTCTGGGAATACCTGCCCAACAAAATGCTACTTCCAACATTCGTTAAACTCAATTCTAGCAATTATGTGGGATTAGTAAATACATCTCACTGAAAAAGATTTTGTTGTCAACACTGTACTTTTTTATTTTTGTTTTGTTTTGTTTGTTTGCTTTTTTTCAAACAGGGTGTCCATATAGCCTGGGCTAACCATCATAACAGTTACAGATTTATTTTTGTTCATGTATGAGTATGTCTATGTGAATGGACACCCCTTGAGTACAAGCATCTGCAGAGACCAGGAGAGGGCACCAGAAAAGAGCTGTAAACAATCAACCACTTAGCACTAACACCATAAGCCCTATAGAAACTCAGTATTGGTTTAACCTATTTGAAATAAACAAAATCTCATACACAAAATGCATCTAATATCACATCAGTTTGTTTCTATAACTCTATTACTAAGCATTATAGTTTGTAACTTATACATTAGAACCATTCTGTGATTTTAAATTAATTCATTTAATTGTGTATGGGGGTGGTGGAGCATGTGGGAGATTGAAGATTAATTTGTAGGTGTTAGGTTTCTTTCCCTCCAGTTTTAATCTCAGAGATTATCTGAGTTTAATGAGGCTTAATGGCAAATGCTTTTATGTACTGACTGACTGAGACATCTAAGCAGCCACTGCTGTTATTTAAACATGAAATTCTCAAGGATGGAGAGATGGCTCAGGGGGTAAGAGCACCTGCTGCTGCTGCTGTAGGAGAGGACCTGAGGTGGCTCCTACTTCAAGCAGCTCACAACACCTGTAATTTCAGCTCCAGGGACTCCTGTGGGCACTGGACTCACATGAGCTCACACCCACACACATAATTAAAACAAGTCTTTAATATGTGTGTCTTTGATAAGTCTCTGATATGAAACCATCAAGCTCCTGATTACCACTATCACTGAAAACCACTGGCATGTTGTTAACTTCCTACTCTGTATTTCTCCTCCTGTACTTCACATTTGTATGGGAATGTGCCATTTTACCGTGAGCAGGCAGTAGTTTGGGATGTTTTTTTGGAGCCATTTTTTAAAATTAAATCTTTATTATGTGTGTATGTATATGTATGTGTGGGGGCATGCATGTGCCACTTGTGCATGTGGAGGTTAAAAGACAACTTTGTGGGATCAGTTCTCTTTCTACCTTTACATGGGTTCGAGATGAAACTCAGGTTATAGACTTATTACTAGGTAATCACTTTAGGCCCTCTATCCACTGAGCTGTGTGACTGCCTACTTTACTTTTTTCCAAGTCTCACTAAGTTCTTGATGATCCTCTGCCTGAGCCACTGTAGTGCTACCACTCCTGACTTGAGTGCCTTCTAAAACATCTTTTGTGAAAGGCAAACTTCCAACTCTTCCCCAGCACACATGTCTGCGTGTACAAAACCCCTAGCCATCTACTTACCATCTACCAAACAAAATATTCAGTATTCATTGAACTGTCAGAAAAAAGGTAGTTTTGAACATTTGAAACTGAAATTAGTAATGTTTTAGGCAACTGTGTCTGCCATTGTATGTTGCCTGAGGAGTTTCTGCAGCAATACCCTGAAGGTGATCTCAGAATAGATTGCTCTTAGGTTAAAAACCCAAGATGAAATCCTGGTGTATTTTTTCCATTCAAGTAAGCATTTGTAATTTTACATACTGTGACTAGGCCTTATCACCTGACCACTGACAAACTGTTGTTACCTACATAGGAATCATTTTTCATAAGAGTAAGGCATTTATCCTAAAGCTTTATGTTTATGATTTGTTTTAAGACTTTTGTGTGTGTGAGCATGCACATGTATAGGTAAGAGGACAATTTTTGGGAGTTCTCTCCTCATACCAAACTCAGATCATCGGGCTTGGTGGCAAGTGCCTTTATAAGTGGAGCCTCTCACTGGTTTTAGCCCATGAAAAGCAGACAGGTTCCATATGGGCAAATATATGCACGCTCAGTTGATTACTGACATTACCACTGAGTCAGTTCACCTAAACTCGAAGAATCTTTTTTTTTCCTTAGAAAAATGTGAGTAGCAGCACCCGGAGCTGCTAACTTTCTGCTCATTAAAACAGAACTGCAAACTGTCAATATTTTTTATAATGCTGACAGCTAGGGCTTGAGCTTAACTGTGGGAGAACCATTCCCTTCTTACCTTTAAATAATAATAAGGATTGTTGAGTGCAGTGTGTAGGGCGACTCGTGGAGCAGCATTTAAGTGCTCACGGAGTGTGTGGGCAGCAATGAAGTACACTACCTCATGCAAAGGCTGGCTCTCAGGAGGCAGAAGGTAGCTTCTGAAACAGGGAAATCAGGTGTTAGATATGTACAGGGTTATTTTCAATTCAACAGTTCTGTCAATCCTCTATGGCTGAATATTTTTGTTACTTAAACAGTGAATACACAACCAAACCAAAGCCAAGGAATGGCTCCCATACAGTTTCACCTAGAATTATACCTCAATACTACTTTAAAAATATCCTTTGTATTTGTGATAGCTATTCTTGGTGGTCTACTTGACTACATCTGGAATTAACTTAAAATACAAGCAGCTGTGCATTCCCATGAGGCATTTTTCTTAGTTGGATCATTTGAGGTGGGAAAACCCACCCTAAATCGAGGCCACACCTTCTTAAGGCAGCCCATACAAAGGGCATGAAAGGAAACTTTGGCTTTTTGCTCTCCTCCCTGGCAAGTTCATATATCCTTTTGCTGAGGCATTCCTTCACTGGTTATTAGAGTCTACCTCTTCAGGACTCTGACATGCTGGGCCAGCTGAGACATCCAGCCTTGTTGAACAACCACTGATTGGATTCTTGGGATTTTCTATCAGTTCTGTTCTTCTAGAGAACCCCAATACAGTATTTAGAAGAAACTGTTTCAGTTCTGAGTCAAACCTTTAATCAAACATTTGAGCATCTGTTATGCTTATGCTTAAAATCTCTAATGTAGAACTTCTTAAAGTATTGAATTTCTTAAGTTACTTAGAAAACACATTAACATTCTAGTCTTTGGGAAAGTGATAAACACTGCCTGAAATTGAGAGTTTAGGAAATTTTTTTGTGTGTGTCAGGAAAAAACATAGTTGATATTTTTTCATGGAAATGATACCCAGGAGCTAAGACAGGGCTAAAGAGATGGCTCACTGAGTAAAAGCTACGGGGTAAAGCAACAAATGTGAGGACCTGAGCCTGAATTCCAAGTACAATGTTAACAGCCACATGTGGCCGTGTACACCTGGTAAGCCCAGTGCTTACATCTAAACTTCAGGCTCAGTGAGAGATGACAGCATCAAAGAGGACACCTGATGCTCTTAGGCCTCCATTCCATGCATGTGCACACTCACATATACACATGCTCATACACCACACACGTACAAAAGAAAACAGAGGCTAAATTTTACTTTTAAAGTCTTTAAAAACAAATTGTTCACTAATAAAATTTCAATTATTACAAAAATGAGCATAACTTAGAACTTTATCTTTTGCCTATGAGCTAGATAACAAACCAATTTTAATGGAATGTTTACTTTTAATCTATGCTGAGTCAATGTCTGTGCCATGACTGTGACACAGGTCTGGAGAGGGCCTGCTGGGAAGCCTGCAAGGCAGAAGCTTTGGCATACAAAGTGCAAAGACAGAACAGTAAGTTATAGCCTGGATTAAAATAGCTCAGATGCTTCTTATCATGTGTTAGTCAAATGAGAGATTGTGCAGCTCCTTTTTCTCCTTTTTTTAAAATTTATTTATTTTTTATTATCAGCTTGATACAGTACAAATTCTTATCCTAATAGTGAAATGTTTCACTGAAGCTGATTTGATTGGGTAAAACCCAAACTTATTATAAGCCACAGTCATCCTAGGGATGCTGCTCCTTTTTCTATCAGTGAAGGTAGAGCAAAGCAGCTACCTCCTCAGTGTATCCAAAGACATCATCGCTACTCTTCCTCCTCGAGTGCTGCAGCCTTTTCAGCTGGAGAGAAGGCCACCCCCTAAGAAAGCCTCATATACTTCCTCTGTGCTGCTGCTGTCAGTGACTAAAGAAGAGGAAGTGAAGAGGGCACTGGCCATGCACATCATTCCTCACTCCTCCTCCTCCTTCCACCTCAACAGTCTGCTCTCAGATGCTGCTCCTTCTCCACAGTGCACTTGTAAAGCAGCACAGATGCTGAATCGGTATTCTGCTTGGATTGAATTTTAAATGTCTGTCCAACTTCTGTACTCTAGGCCTTGTAGAGTACATGGAAAGGATTCCTGACAGCGGGGCCTCTCTGAGCTTTGGGTGTCAAGTCTCCCCTCTCTTAGCTTTGCTTGCCCTCCTTTCTCTTCTGTTTCCTTGCCTTTCTTCTTTCCCTTCACCTTTCAGCTTTAACAAACTACAATCTTAACCTCTTTCCTCCTGGGAGAGACAGTCTTGGTGACAACACCAAGTCTTTGTGTGGGAAATTTTGTGCTTTCACAACGAATGTCAGTCATTCTCAGCATTATTTCAGCAGCTGGTGAAAGGTTCAAGAGGCAGATGTGATAGGCAAGAAGTCAGAAGAGTGGCTGGGTGGCTGGAGAGCCTCTCGAATGCTGGGTCACAGGCACGAACCAGCACGTTCTGCTCTGCTGCTCACTGCTTGGTACACGTCCCGTTTTAAAATCTGGAACATGGTCCAAGTTTCTAAAAGAAGGTCACTTGGATGGTTAACTTCATGTACACACATAAAGCTGGCTTTTGGATGGGAAATCTACTAAATGATCTTACCAAGAAAGAATCATAAAACAAACTAGAATGGGAGACTTTGATAGTTCCTAAGCAGATAGTTCAATATATATTTGGTGCTGATATTTAGTTGTCCTGATAAAATATCTAGAACAAAACAGCAACATGGCTAATATGCAATGTCTATTTCTGGGCGTGGCCCGGATCCAGCATTTACTACTTATACAGGCAGAAAAATGATAAATTACAATGCAAAACAGGGAGAAATACTTAGAAACTTCCCGTATTTCCTCACCCAGCCTAATGGGCTAAATGAAGTTTAAACCTGCCTTCCTGAACCGACAGTAAAAAATTAACCTAGTCCTTTAATTAGACAACTCAACAAGGACAGAAGGTCAATAAAAATGCTCACTCTAGTTAGATGGAGAAACATCTTGGGTTGGCTCTGGGCAGCTAGGTTACTAGTGTCATTTGGAAAAACAGGATTCCTTTTAGCTCCTGAGAGCTTTAGACTCACCTCACCAGGTTGTCGATGAAGTTCACAACATTTTCTCTGAGCATTTCAAACTTGGTCTGCTTCTTAGTTGATCTCCTTAACTCCTTCATTTCCAATAAGGACTACAGGTCCCAGTGGGGAAAAGAATAGGCATTTTTGTTGATTTGAGGACAGGAACAATTTCAGAGAGCTGTCACTCATGTAAAGAGGCATGAGCTGTGATTCAAGTAGAATCTGGGAAGACTCTGCCCCTCTACATGTTTTACTTCAAACATGTACCAAGTCAATGTTCAAGGAAAGAGGGCGTTTACATCACTGCTCAGGTACACAAGAGTGCTCACTATTTAGAAACCATTAGTTCATGTATGAGCATGAGGGAAAGTGCTAGAAGAACAAGGAAGAAACCATCACATTACCCCACAGCTTTGGGTCACATGAACGATTCTGTGAGTTTAGTTTCACCCAGACTGAAATTCTGTGCTCCATTTATAACTTGGTAGTATGCTACAAAGAAGGGTCTTCATTTGACAATCAAGGGCTGAGAGGGCATTCTCTGAGAAAAAGACCACTGAGCACACTGTGGCTCTGTTTCTTTTTTACCCTGTGAATGTTCAATAAAGAAAAAGACAGAGATTGCAGTTCAATGTTAGGGAACTAGCTAGTGGTGAGGCATCCTGGTTTGGTTCCAGCAGACTCTCGGATCAAAAAGAGAAGTACGTACATCACATCTACATATTCTTTTGGTAAGCCATATACCTATTTTTCCCTTACAGATAGTTAATTCTGTTTTCTTCCGTAAGGCTTCAGGAATGGTTTCTATATTGTCTAGTAGACTGTAGACTGTGTGCACGTACCATCTAGGATGACAGTGAGACAGATGACAGTATTCTAGTACAGAATGCAATCTTTCCCTTGCGAATTAATTCAGTACCATGGGCCAAGGCCCCAGCTAGGTGGCACTCATAGTGAGGCTGGTTCATTTGCCTTGAGATAATGTGCTTTTCCTTTCCGGCATTCCCAACATCTACTTACTAAAGAACCTCCATGAAGCTTGGCTGGATCTCCCAGTCTTTCTGATTACTGCCTCAGGCATAACTACTCCTTTTTCTTTTACATGCTGGCCAGAGCTTAAGTGTGCTTTTTAACTTCCTAACCCTTTGGACGTCCATATTTTCTAAGGCTATCCTCCTTGCCCCATGGCTGCTTGCTTATTTTTCTTATTTTCCTCCTCTGGGCGGCTGCAAGAATTACAGCTTGCCTGCCCTGTTGTGTGTGTGTGTGTGGTGTTTTTTTGTTTTTTGTTTGTTTGTTTGTTTTTAGCACTATTAATTACCCTCAAGCTTGTTTGAGCACCTGGTTAATTTTTTTTTTTCATTATTAAGACTAACGACCCCAAAACAGGACCTCAATTTCTATGGTATTATATGATGGGTTCCCCAAGATTTCCTATAATTCTTCTTTTCTGCCTTCTAATTCTTCACTAGGCACAGAAAAGCAACCCCTTCTTGCAGTTTATATGGCATCAGTCTGTCTCATTTAGGTAGTTGCAAAGTCTGTATTGTTCCTGGTTGTGATGTAAAAAGTGAAAGTGAAGACGTTCTGGCAGAGCTAGTCTAGACCAGTTGAAACAAGGGCACCACTCCCAATGCAGCTGGAAGGAAAAGAAAGATACCTGACCTTCTGAAGGTGATAGAGGTCTGTTTTCTGCAGCCCCTTTGGCTGTGATCCACAAGCATCCTCTTCCTCTTTGCTATCTGCTTTGAATACAAAACCAATATACAATAGAGGGAACAAACATTTGCAGTAATCTGATGGAAGTAGAAGTTACACTTTTCTTTTTAACATAAGCAAGATTCTATCAGACAAATGATACTCATTGCAGAAGCTAAAGACAATATAGTTTATATGGTAGTGAGGTTTTCAACAATTAGCTCCTGAATTTTGAGTGTTTTGAACCAACAGAACAAAAGCCTGTATAAATATGAAAAAAAAAAAATTTTTCAAGCTGGCGGTGGGGCACACCTTTAATCCCAGCACTTGGGAGGCAGAGGCAAGGGGATCTCTGAGTTCAAGGCCAGCCTGGTCTACAGAGTGAGTTCCAGAACAGGCTCCAAACCTACACAGAGAAACCCTGTCTTGAAAAACAAAACAACAAAAAAATCATACCAACTTGAAACTATGTCCCTTGACCTCGCTAACACTGTAAGCATGATAAGCTACATTCTGAATTTACTATTCTTGACTCATTACTGCTCAATATGAGGAAGATGATGTATAAAAGCTGTAAAAATCTATTTGAGGAAAAGAAACCCTAACTGTTAAAATGTATAGCTATGCTTCTGGAGGGGATGATGCTCTGACTTTGTAATCTGACACTTGCAATGGTTTGCTTCAAGTATGGAAGAAGAACACACATTATTCTTAAAGAATCAGATAATTCTTGATTTTAGAAATACATAACCTAAGATTAGGGTAACTACTAGCTAAATTCTTTTTTACATTTCATTAACATGTAGCAGAACCTTAAAACTAATTGTTACACTCAGCCTCATTTGACTCCTCCCATTTAAATCCAAATTATAATATGCCAATAGTGTACAGAAACCCGAGGTGGAAAATAACCAAATATTTCTTCTTGTGAGAAATGTTAAGTATATTTTAAGTTATATGTTAAGTATATATTTGTAATAACAATTGACTTTTTAAAACTGAGAAATAAAGAGAAATCACCAAGATGGTGATTTTGCTTTAATTAATAAAACACTTTAATTTTTGTACTGTTGCCAATCATTTTAGTCTTCAAACTTCCATTTGAGAAGCTATGATCCTTTAGTGTTAGTATAACACAAGAATTGTTCACTAGGTCGTGTCACATAAATTCTAGTTAAAATTATGGAATCAGCAGTTTCTTCTTAGGGAATAAATTCCTGAATCCAATTTATTTTATATTCTTCTATACTTTTGGCTATATTTATGTTAAGAAAGCTTCTCATTGATGAAACTACAACTATGAACTGATCACACACACACACACACACACACACACACACACACACACACACACACACACACAGACACTGAGCTGGAGGCCAGGAGAGGCGGATTATAGTCTAAGTGCATATCAAACAGCTTGCTTTTCCTTCCTAGATTTCAGTTTCTCACTTCTGAAATGATCTCAACTTCCAGTCTTTTAACATTTTCACTTTTGTAAAATAGTTCAGGGCATTACTGTGGTAGTAATATTCTGGAGTGAAGCCTTCTTAGCACCTGTGTGGAATTGCTCACCCTGCCTGTGTGTACCACACCACTTCGATCTCTTATAATCGAGCACTCATCAGAGAGCACCCTGCACAAAAGTCACAGAAATACAGCAAAGATTCCCACAAAACAGTTTCCTAAAATTAAAAGAGGTTAAGACAAATGAACATCTACCAAACACAGAAGGGATTCAGACTCCAAACAAAGTATTTTCATGATGCCATGTCTACGCCTCTTTCCTCAGCTCCATCCCAACAGCCCCTAGATCAGCAAAGAGTACAAAGTGGTCTATCTGAAGAATGAAAACTATCTAGAGGCATATCACTCTGACTTTAATATCCCCCAATTTCATCTGAAGAATGAACATGGTCTTCCTCCATTTGCTTTTCTGCATTGTTTAAAGCAAATCTAGAAGAGAAGCACGTTGCCTACTTGTGATTGTTGGGATGTGACATTCTGAGTCGTGCCTGTGGACTGATCTTGAGTTTCGATGCCATTCTGGTTAAAGAACTGCCATGCAGTAAGAATGGGCAGGATTTCACACTTCCTTACCATCAAGGTTCTGAAACTGGGTCAGGAAATCCTTTACTTTTTGTGTTGTGCTGCCAAGCTGCTTTTCAGTAGAGGAATTCAACACCTCAAAACAGTTCTGAAGTATGCTCATCAGTTCATCCTTGGCCAGCATTCTGGAAAAGAAGCAGTGAAAGTTCGACTATAATGAGAAAATTAGCATACCTAAAACTTTTTCCACAGACGAAATGTTTTTCTTCAGAAGATGAAATAAAATCTTCATTAGTAGTGACTACTTCCTTTTTTTAAAGAAGATTTTACTCAACATATGTTACATTTAGAAGTATAAAGTTCTCAACAATATGCTTAGTTGAGGAAGTATCCAAAGGTTTGTTTCCATAACTGGTTCTGATACTTTAACACAGAACAAGTGCATTAAGTAATTAATTAATTTCTGGTCCCTGGCATCCTTATCTGTAAATGGGAATAACACTTCACTGTGTTATGTGGCAACCTCTAAACAGAAGCATTCCCTTCTGGGTGGAGGCTTCTGGACTGACTCAGGAAATAAATGAAGCCTACAGTACTTGAGCAGAAAAAAGAACTCACAGGTCCTGAAATTTACAAAACAAACAGTATGTATGAACTTGAGTGTATATAGTACAGCAATTAGTATATCAAAAAGTCTAAGCTACAATGGCTAAAATCAGACAGTGGCGCTGATTTACATAGCAGTAACAGATAAACAGAAAATGAGATAAGTTCAAAAAGAGTTCAAGGTATACATGGAAATTAAGTATGTACCAGAGGTAGCATTTCAAATCACTGGGGAAAATATGCTAGGTGTCAGAAAGCTGTTTTCAAAAGAAAAGAGCACTACTTCACATTATGTACACAAATTTATTCTGACAGATGAAATATGTATGGTTTGGGAACAGAAAGGAAACAGCTCATCCCAGAAGAAGCAAAGACACTAAAGCCTAATAATAACATTTGTGAAGAAGCAGATACACTGTTAGCACCAATGTACACTGGTAAAATCAACTTTATTTATGTAGTCTTAGAAAGTCTACATCAATGTACTCATTTTGTGGAAATAATTACACAAATGTATAAACACACATAGTTTGTGATTAATGTTTGTAATAATGAACAATTAGGAACAACTTAAATATATACCAAGTAAGAGTTTGATTAAATTAAACACATTCCCAAATGTAGGATATTTGAAATGATGATAAATAATGAAGTGGGACAATATACAGTGCTAATGACAACACGTGTGTGTGTGTGTGTGTGTGTGTGTGTGTGTGTGTGTGTGTGTGTATCGTGTCATGAAACAATACTCTGTGAGATACTATTATTATTAATCATCGTTTTTATAATTCCCATTTTATTATTCCTGTATTAGAGATAAGTAAATAGAGGCACAGGGAATTTAAGTAACTTGTTCAGTGTCCTAAAACTGGTCACTGACAAAGCTAAACTTTGAACTTAGTGTGACATGGCATCTATGTTCTTTTAAGGAGGGGCAGAACGGACGAGGTCTCATTATCTGCTCTAGGCTGAGATTTCAAATCTGCATCACCAGAGCCAGCATCACGTATGTTCTGACTGACCATATACACTGTAGCTCAAAACAGTGTCCATGCTAGGACACACATGCACACACACTAAACTACATGCAAAAACAACTTGTTATAGAAAAATAAAACAGGGTAAAGGGACAACCACAGCAGACATCTGGGTCTCAATTTGAAAGTCGTCAGTGGCGAATGATAAAATGTAAAAAGGATGATAGGGAGTTAGCTATATGAATATTTAGAAAAGGTGCTTTTGTGGGAGGTAAATCAATAAGCTGCAAAGGTGGGTACATATGGCATGTTTGGCAGGTAAGGCCATGATAATGGGCACGGAGGCAAGGGGGAGTAGGAAATGTAGCCACAAAGAAGTGCTGGGAAGAGATCACTGTACGAAGGAAGGCTTTTACTCTGGTGAAATGTAAGTCTTAAGCAAAAATAAACTATATAAACTCATACTTTCAAAAGATAGTCTGACTGCTACTTTGTAAGGAAACATGAATGAAATAAGAAAACCACGTTTCTTCTGGTTGGACAATCAGAAGGATACAGAAAGGTTGTAGGTTTCAGTGTGCTGGATCAGCATTTCAGTTTCATGTGTCAACTGATATATTCTGTATATTCCACAAGACTGAGAAAGTATCAGAGAAACTTGGAAGGAGCATGCATGAAGGAAGGGGAAAAACATAGAAGTTTTAGAAGCCATTAAAGAAATAATGAACCATGTCAAATGCTGGTACCACAGAAATAAAGGCAGAATTGACAGTGAAGTTTAGGGAACATGCAGGTCATGGTAACAGATAAAACCAGTTTAGATGAACAGAAACAAAAGCCTTATTCATTGTAAATGAGTTTAAGGGAGAACTCCTTTCTTATATGTTACTTTCACTAACAACAACAAAGACATTTTAAATAAAAACTTAAAATACAAACTCATATCTTTTTATCTGTTTCTAATGATAAAAGTCATTGCTCACCATTAAATGGATGATTTCAGTCCAGTTTTGGAAATAATTAATTTGAGATCAATGCCTAAATCTATCCAGCTTCTCCATGAATTAAAAATAATTCTTTACTGCTTTTTTTTCCCCTAAAAATGTTCTGATCCCTTCTGTTTTCTAGAACAGTTAATATGGCTCCTTGTCATCTGAGTATGCTATTCTTGTGACTACCTATGTTCTTTTACTATTGCTGTAACAAAATACCCAAAGCAAGGCACTTTTTTTTCTTTTTTTTTTTCTTTTTTTTTTTTTTTTTAAGGGAAGGAGGTTTATTTAGCTCATAGTTTCAGTGGATAAAAGCCCAAAATTGGAGGATGGTCCCATTGTTTAGGCATCTGATGATGAAGGCATCCTTGGATATGGCATCTGAAACAAGAGCACTGGAAGGGAGAGATCACATGGCCAAGAGAGGAAGCAAGAGAATGGGGAGGGGCCAGTCGTATTGGGTAACAACTCATTTTCACAACTAACTTACCCCATGAGATCAACAGTAATTCTGAGAACAGTACTCTACCAATTTAATTACCTGGCACATCTTAATTAACCTGTATCTTAACAGTCTGACTAGAGCTTAATAATTCCACAGTGAAGACCAAGCTTCCAACGTAAGAATCTTAAAAGGCTGAACTAAATCCAAGGCAGTTTCACAGCATTTGTATGCTCAAGAGTATTATGCACAATATTTGAGAAGACAGAAATCTATGGTTAATACACCTCACATGATTATGTACATTAGAGCTTGAAACCACTAAAGAAAGTGACTCTCAAAATCTTTTCAGCTTTTTATCTTATTTTATGCTGAGTCTATAAACAGCTGTAGAGAATCTAACATGATGCAAACTCAGGACCAGCAATCTCTATACTAAAAAATGAAATGATATTTCGATGCTTATAGTCTCAGAGAGCTCCTACATTGATAAGATAAATCTAATATACTGTAGGTTAGTTTACTCTTCAGGAAGTGTTTCATTATCATTTAAAGTTGAAATGTAGAGTTAAGAAACTAAGTTGAGGTTAATTTTTTTAATTCAATGAAAGTTAAGCTTATGTGCTCAAATGTTGTTATTTGTACTGGCTAGTTTTTATGTCAACCTGAACAAGCTGAGAGGAAGAAACCACAATTAAGAAAATGCTTCCATGAGATCTGATGGTAGGCCAGCCTGTAGGACACTTTAATTAGTGGTTGATGGGGAGAGCCCAGCCCACCTTAGGTGATACCACCCTGGGCTGGTGGTCTTTGGTTCTACAAGAAAGCATGTTGAGCAAGTCATGAGGAGCAAGTCAGGAAGCAGCACTCCTTCTTGGCCAGTGCATCAGCTTCTGCCTCCACATTCCTGCTCTGTTCGAATTCTTGCCTGGTCTTTCCTTCATGGACTGTGACTTGGAATATGTAAACCAAACTCTTCCCTCCCCAAGTTACTTGTAGTAATGGTGTTTCATCCCAGCAATAGTAACCTTAACTAAGACGCTATTAAAGTCGAAATCCTTAATCAGAGCCATTGAAATGTCTCAGCAGTTAAGGTATTTGCTGCCCAGATTATGGCCTGAGTTTTATCCCTGGAACTCACACAGTGGAAGGAAGAAACAGAATCCCCAAAGTTGTCCTCTGACCTACACATGCATGCTCCACATCCCCAACAAGGTGCTCATTCTCTGAATAAATAAATGCAAATAAAAAAAAAGCACCCAATTCAGACAGTAGAATTCCAATCCAATTACAATCCAGGAGTTCTCAGTCTGCTACAGTGTATAAGTCTGTTTCTACAGTAAGATCATAAGCATGCATTTGGGACTCAATACTATCTTTTCTTCTTTGGTATGTACCAGGTGATGAGATGGTCAGTCAGGGTAAGGTGTTGGAATCCACAGAAGCTCTTACTCCTGGCTCATTTTGAAACTGTTTATAAACTCTGAACATAGAAGACACACCTAAACATGATACATTTCTTTTCACTGTACTCTATCTGGAATGCAGAAAAAAAAATGTGCTGGATTTTGAAGATTTACATTTAAGATCTTGTTCTGTAAACTAGGAAAAAAATTAATGTTTTCCAGACTTTACTCAAACAACAAAAAACAAAATAGTGAACTCAAAAGTGTCTCTGACGTTTTGTACATACCTAATGTGTCAACAGGAGGAAAGGCATTTATTCCAAGGTTGCAGCTTCTAAATCACTTTCTTTTGATGGTGGCCATACTTTCACCTGTCTTTGTTATAACTGCTGTATCTGATTCTCAGTGCTTTTAAGCTCAACTTAATAAAAGGATAGAAACTATACTTGGTATTTATCGTTTTTGCTTTTTTTTTTTTTTTTTTTTTTTTTTTTTTTTTTTTTTTTTTTTTTTTTTTGGTTTTTCGAGACAGGGTTTCTCTGTGTAGCTTTGCGCCTTTCCTGGAACTCACTTGGTAGCCCAGGCTGGCCTCGAACTCACAGAGATCCGCCTGGCTCTGCCTCCCGAGTGCTGGGATTAAAGGCGTGCGCCACCACCGCCCGGCCGTTTTTGCTTTTTTTATATCCCAAAGTTGCACTTTAGATCCTGGCAAATAAAAGCTGAAAGTACAGACACCTCTTAAGTCAGATCTGAATTATGAGCCTTATTAGCAGTAAAGTGATCTCATGCAAGTTACTTAATTCCTATCTATGCTTCAGATTCCTAAGGGAAAGCATAGCTAATTGACACACTAGAAAGGTATACTACACTAGATGGTAAAATGTACTCAAGGTGCCTAAGGCAGTACCTGGTACACAGCAAGCCTTCAATAAATGGTGGTTACTATTGTTACCATTACTTTCGTAATCTAGATACCTTCTGCTACTAGACTGACATTTATGATCCCTGCCTGGATTCTGAGTTTAGCAGACCCAGAATACTTGAAAGAATGAGTAAGTTCCTCCCAGATAAATGAACTTATGACTTTGGGAATACCTTACAAGAGAAGGAAGACAGATACTAGTCATAAAATTATAATACAATCAATTAGCCAGGGTGCTGGAGAGATGGTTCAGAGCGTAAAGGTGCTTGCCACCTGAAGTGCAAGCTGACCTCAGTACCTTCCCTGGACTCCAGGTAAAAGCAGGAGAACTAAATCCATAAATCTGTCAGTTTTCACATATGAATACACATGCGCACACACGACGAGAGAGAATCAACTGGCCATTTAAGATAAGATTACTGGGACAGAAAGCAAAGTTCCAGAAATATTCTATTTTCAAGTTTATAAATACACAGAAGCAGTTTACTGAAATAAAAAGGATTGCTGGGCAATGTCACACACCTTTTTACTCCTAGCACTTCTGAGATACAGGCAGGTTGGTCATAGTGGTTCATGGCTAGCCTGGTCTATTTAGCAAGTTCTAGGTCAGCTAAGGCTACAAAGTGAGAGCCTGTCTCAAAAACAAACAACAACAACACTTTTCTGTGGAAATAAAACTTCTTCAGGGATTTACTTTTCCAGACAGCAAGAAATTCCAGTTTCATAGCTACATGGTACCCATATATCCCTAATAACGTATTACTGTTTTGAACTTTGTAGTGGTTTGAATGAGACTATCCCTCATAAGATCATTTATTTGAACATTTGGTTATCAGTTGGTGGTGCCATTTGAGGAAGTCCAGGAGGTTCAACCTTGTTGGAGAAAATGCAGCCCTGGAAGCCAACTGAGGGTGCAGAGCCTACTACCGTTCTGAGTGCTCTCCTGTACTGTGGTTCAAGAAGCCTGCTGCCATGCTGCCCTGCTGCCACCACCAATTCAACCTCTGGAACTGTAGCCCAAATCAACTCTCTTCTATAAGTTAGTCATGGTGCTTTATCACAGTAACAAAAAGTTACTAACTTCCTCCTGTGCCCATCTGTTCTCTTCTTCAGGCCTGCAGGGAATGAAGACTAAAAATAAATCTAGTCAGCAGACTTCTTTATAATATGTTCAGGTCACTAGGTGTGGCATGTACACTGGCACAGGTATAAGTAATCTGAGTTCAAGGCTGACTTGAGCTACACAGTGAGTCACTGTCTCAAACTAAAACACAACAGCAAAAATACTATGTTCACATAAGCATTTGTACCTACTGAGGAAATTTTAGGCCTTGAATGGAAACCCACCTCACATTTTAGTTCCCTTTCTCACTATTCAAATGGTCATTATTTTTATGTATGTGTGGTGCATGCATGTGCTAGCTTGGAAGACAATGGCCCCTAAAGGCTAATATATTTGAATGCTTTGTCACCAGGGAGTCGAACGCTTTGAAAGGATTACAACAATTAGGTGTGGCCTTGTTGGAGAAAGTATGTCACTGGGGGTGGGTTTTGAGGTTTGAGAACACCATTCCAGGCCTGTCTAGGGATCAGGATGTCACTCTTAACTATTGCTAGAGCACTTGCTTGTATGATGTTATGCTCTCTGCCATGATGATACTGTACTAAACCTCTAAAACTGAAGCAAGCCCCCAATTAAATTCTTTCATAAGAGTTGCCATGGTCATGGTTTCTCTTCAGAGCAATAGGAAAATGAATAATATGATGCACTTGAGTGTATGGGTATGTACACCCACGTGTGTGCATGCAAGATAACATTGGGTATCCTCTACATTTTGCTTTCCACCCTTTTAAAAAATTACATTATTTGTTTGTATTTGTACAGATGTGCATGTTACAACACACGTGTGGAGGCCAGACAATAACTTAAGAGCATTAGTTCACTCCTTCTGCTATGTGGGTACTAGTGACTAGCTCAGGCTATGTTTTGTGGAGCAAACTCACCAGACCCCCACCTTATTTCTGGAAAAATGGTCTCACACTGAACCAGAAACCTGAGGATTTTGATGTGGGATGTCTTTCTGTACACTGTGAATATGTGTTGGTCCCACTGGTTAATAAATAAAGCTGCTTTGGCCCATGGCAAGTCAGGATAAGAGCCAGGCAAGAAACCCAAGCAGAGATAAAAGGAAAGGGGCAGGGTTGAGAGAGGCACAATCCAGCCGCCCAAGGACAAGATGCCAGCAGACCGGTAATGCCACAGCCACAGCCACAGCCACGTGGCAAAATATTGATGAATAAAGCCTCCAGCTACATATGGTGCCCAATGTCCAGCGTGAATCCACACAAGACCTGAGAAAGCTTCAAAAAGGTTCTGAACGCACAGAAACAACTGCACTAGGCTTCCTGGTCTCACAGTCTCGTGTCAGCAGCAGTGCAGAGATGAGTCTCCTGACAGCTGCCCGCTAGATGGAGCAGGCTACCAGCTGCCATGGGCTAAGGGGTGTGGCGGGTTCTGCACCCTTTTACAGGGGCCAAGGTAAAGAAAGAGGCTTTGCCTAGCTGCTGTCATAGGCTTGAGAACACAGCTGCATGCTACTTGGTGGCAGCATGGATCCCACAGCTTCCCAGAGTTGGGGAGGTAGTAAGTGTGACTCTCGTTGGTACCTCCACCATGTTGGGAAGCAGGGAGGAGCCAACTGCCAAAGCCACTGCTTGTCCTAGCCACGCCTGCTTAGCAGTTTAAAGCAATGATCAGAAAAGGATTACAGATACACAATAAAGACAGATTCAGACAAAAAGAAACCTCTAAATGGATCAGTGTGTTTAAAAAACGTAAGTAGGCTTGGGAGAGAGAAGAAAAAGAATATAGGTAATTACAGAAAGAAATAAATAGTTTTAAAAAATAACATTTTTAAGGAGACAATAAATATAATACAAAAATATAAGCCACGTAAAGATGGAAAATACACAGAGAGTCTGGATTATGTATATTATTAGGTTTTCTTTGAATTTTTTTGATTGTTAATGAACTAACTGCAGAGACATTTGATTATATGGGCTACTAAGTTAAACCAAAATATATATTTTAAAGGTATCTTGGGTCTAAGGATATGTTGCTTTGGAAAAGAGGTTCTGCTTTTGTTTCCAGAGAAGGTAAGAACTTGTGGATTGCTTCCAGGTTAATATACTTTGACTGAGCAAGACCCCCTGAAAGGTCTCCGTTGGGAACAATGGTCGAGGTGATCCAACATCCACAACAGCTTCAAGGCTACTGGTTGGGATGAATCAACCATACAAAATACCCCAGTCAAGACTTGACCATAATTCTAAATTTTCTCAGGATACCCATAAGATTACGAGCACCCCCAACCAGCAAGAAATAGTATAGAAAATTATGCCAAAATTCCCAAAATATTGTTTATTTATGTTTGTCTTCATTTAAAGGGGGTTGGTTTTAAATGGCTGATGGTCACAGTCAATCTCTTTCTAAATAAGAAAAGTGGATATGATATATAGGAAAAGGGTAGTTTATTATGGTAATAAATAGGTAGTCAATCTACCTTAATCTAAAAAACAACAGTTAATCTCAAAATATTTTACATTAGTATGGATTTTAGTTTATTGATACAAATTTAAAGTTAATTTTGTTATACAGTATGTATATGTCTACTCATTTAAGGCATTGTGTTTTTATAGCTCATTTAAAAACATAATGTAAAATTCTAGTTTTTGAAAGCTATTATTATAAACTATATAGGATAATCAAGAAACATAGGTTAGTAGTCATTTATGACAATCAAATTTGTAAATGTTACATGTGTTTTCAAGATCATATAGAGATATATTTTAGATAGATGGTCTTACCTATAGAATATGGCATTTAAAATGTTTTGTTAACCTAACATTTTTCATGGCAAGACGCATCTGTGCCTGGCAGCACCAATTACTTCAAGAGGATTATGGGTATTCAAGAAACTCCTTATATAGTTTGCTTTCAATGTGGCAAGACTAGTCATTTGGGCAAGAAACTGCTATGGCCTGGACTGCTTGACAATATGCTGTATAAAGTGAACAAGCAGAACCCACAGGAAAATGACTGCTGAACTTGCTAAAATAAGGTGGGACAATCCTTCAGCGTTCCTGCTTCATGGAAGAGTCTGGCAGTGCAAACACAGAAGAAAGTGACTGTGAATTTTGCCAAAATAGGCGAGATAGTCCTTCAAATTTCCTGCTTAACTGAGAAATCTGCCAGATACTCTATGCCTGTAGGCTGAAGATGGATGCCCCAATGTTACAGAAGAACTTTGAGTGACTGTCTAGGCAGATGTCTGTCATTTCTATAGTTTTGGAAGTTGCCTATAATGCACTTCCTGTTTACTCAGGTAATATATCTTTCCAGGGTCTTTGATGGAGTTGAAGACTAGATAGTTATAATTATAGTTTTCCTTAGTTATGATAAAAGATAAATTAGATATGAAACTTCAGACTCACAAAGATAGGAGAGATAAGAGTATTTTCTTTAATTTTGCCAAATATAAATAGACTAAATATTATAACTGTAATTCTTGCTTGATATCTGTTTTGTTATATGTAATTTTACAATGTTAAAGTTAAAACTTTCCTTTTTAATTAGACAGAAAAGGGGAAATGATGTGGGATGTCCTTCTGTACGCTGAGAATAGTGTTATTTTTAATGGTTGATGAATAAAACTGCTTTGGCCTATGGCAGGGCAGAATATAGCTAAACGAGAAAGCCAAACTGAATACAGCGAGAAAGAAGGGCGGAGTCAAGAGAGATGCCATACAGTCACCCAAGAAGCACGATGCCAGTATACCGGTCACGCCACAGCTATATGACAACACATAGATTAATAAAAATAGGTTAATTTACGTTGTAAGAGCTAGAGAGAGTAATAAGCCTGAGCCATCGGCCAAACATTTATAATTAATATAAGCCTCTGGGTGATTATTTTATAAGTGGCTTTGGGATCAGGTGGGACGCAGAAATGCCTCCAGCTACAGGTTTTGGCTAGGCTAGCTCATCAGTGGGCTTCTAGTCACCATGGGATCTGAATCCAGGTCCTCTTCAAGAGCAGCAAGCACTAAGCCACTTCTCCAGCCCTTAACTTTGTTAGGTTTTAATCACCTGGGGAAACTGAGTTGTAAAAAAAAAAAATCAAGATTTACATAAAACTGTTCAGAAAGTGAAAATTACAAGACTGGCAAGAACTTCCTTCTGGGTTTAGCACCCAAACCATGGAGGCTTACACCAAAAAGGCTGAATGGGTCAAAAAGAACAGGCAATATTGTGGTCTTTGCTCTTAAAGGTCAGGCAGCACCTAAGGGGTGATGGGACTCCTTTGGTAAGTCATCTGCCATCTTGATTAGAGGCCATGAAATCTCCAAAGATTGGGCTCTAGCCAGTGTACATCCCATAGGGAGAATAGTCAGTGGAGATGGACATGTCCCTCCCATATGGTTCCAGAGGGAGCTACATGGCAATGATCCATTCTTACAGGAAAACTAAAGGAGACTGCTGATTTAAAAATAAAAAAAAGATACGTATGTGGATATCTATATGGTCTTAAAATACAACAGGAAAGTATAACCAAAAATATTAAACAATTTTGCCAGCTCCATCATGTATGTCAAATTCCAGCATGTTACTGACTTCACTTGTCCTAGATTAAACCCTATTTTCCAGGAAACACTCAAAATGAGAACCAAGAGAGACCCACTGAAAGAGTAAACCAATTGAGTACTTACACTATCTCTTAAAAAGATGCCTCATAGATAACTTCAGACAGGTACCTATGCCAACCAAGGAAAGCCTTTCTTAAACACTCCTCCAATCTCTTTAATTGGCTATTCAGAAGTGCCATTTTCAAAATTCAACAAATGGTTTCTGAGACATCATACCCTACACTGGATGTGACTGTTTCTGTCTTTCATCCTTATTTATTTATAATTGATGTCTTCTAGATTCCAATCCTTAAAACTTCATAATGCTAACTAAATGATGCCAACCCTCCAGAATGCTAACTAAGGGATCCCAAACCTTGACCTTATGACCACCATGGCCTCCTACTACCATGGGCAGTTGATTTATCTAAAGTAATGAATGCTATGCACACCTCCACCTTGAAAACTTAGTGTGACCCCTAAAGTCCTTTCATTGTCTCTATTTGGTCCCAAAGCAGCTAAGATCAATTGTTATCCTATATCACAAAAAAACCTGGGTTCCAGATCTCTGAGAAGAAAATGTTAAAATAAAAAATAAATGTGCATAACTAAATACATTAAACTGTTAAAGGTAAACAAAATATCTCATAGCTAGTTGTACACTAACTAGGCAAATTAAAAAGAAAAAGCAGGGCTCTAAAAAAATGAAATCTTTACCGTTAACTATTTTCATTACATTTGGCTCTAAACGAATGGATTTAAAAATTATATAATGAGATCACATGAGTGAGTTCAGGTCCAAATGTAATCATACATACAAGGAAGTAAGAAATGGAAGGTTGCTATATTAATTACATTATTGCAACTAGAAACTGCAGATACAAATTCAAAAGATTTTCAAAAAGTCTTACATACAACAGGCCATGTAGGAAACTTATGGGCAGATAGAATTCTGAAGGAAGGTGTTACTTACTGGCAGGCTTAAAGCTGACAAAAAAGAAACAAAACCAAAAAATTACCTCAGCAGCTGCAAGGCTGATACATACTCCTCTGAATCCCATACATTCTTTTCTAAACATGTGCAATACAGCTCCCTGATCTATAAATGAAAGATAAGATTTATGAGGAATAAAAATCACCCACCAAGTTTATAGCCTACTAATTAGGCAAAATCATACATAGCATACAAGTAATTGATGTTATTAATAAAAAAATTTCACTAAATTACAAGAGGCTTCTTGGCATATATTACCTGGATCAGAAACAACAAAAACATAAAAGTCAAATGAAATTGCATTGGGAGTGGCTGACACAAGTCACTTTACATATCAGTAAAGTTGAAAAAATGGCTGATTGAAGGATTAATAGCTAAATTAATCACGCAAGTCATTCCTCCATTTGATCTCTAAAACTCTGAGTTAAAGATCTAAAAATTAAGTATACTATTCACATGCACTCTACACATGGCTCATAGGTTTGGGGTATAATACAAGTTCAGCTGAGCATAATTTTACAAAGAACAGAAGTATTGTGTTTTAATTCTTGGTACAATACAAGGTTAACCACTAAATACTTTCAAACAGATTCTAGCTCTCAAACTAACTCTCCCTGCGCACGCGATAAACAGAGTAGGAAGGTTATATGCTACAGCACAAATATAGAGGAAACAATTCACTGGAATCCATGTGGCTATTTCTAGCTATGACTTTCAGAAAAAACAAACAAAAAGAAAAAAAAACCAATTTCTATTATTAGTAATGTGACCAGCTGGAATAGACTGTGTTCTGATTATAAGAATTGGCTCCATTTGCCAATATAATCAAATTCCAATGCCTGAGTGATAGAGAAATCAAAACAAGAAAGTACTATTATTCCTACGTTGTTGATTCCAAATGGGGAAATCTTAAGTACCTGTCGACCCAGTGGGTACTTGGGAAGAGAAGAGGTAAAATTATGAAGACATCTCAAAACAAGGAAGTAGTTCATATGGTAAACATGCAGGTCTTCTAGTAATAACTGAGTTTCCTCCTTAAAAAAAAATCACAAAATATATTAATAATACTCAAGGCAGTAAAATAAAATTTAAAAATCAATTTATGGATACATATTTTCTAGAAAACATGAGTATTTAGAAGTATAAATTACTTTTCTTAATTCATGAAAACTTGACATACATCAAATTTAGAACACAGTTCAGGGATATTTTTTAGTATTAAATCTGGTTATATTTTACACACATCAGAACTGACACTGTAATTAGCATCTATCCTGTCATCTACCCCACCAGTTACACACTTGTAATAGAATATTTTTATTCTCTGTCTGCCACTATTAACCAACTGGTATGTACTACAAGGGAGTGACATAATTTTCCTCAGCTTCACCAAAACAGCATACTGTTGTAGTTCTGGCCATCAATTCAATTGAGAGCCCCATTGTGATTTTCATCTATAACATTCTCATGGTCCATAAGCAAATATAGTGCAGACTATTTATTGCATGTACTCTTAACAGCAATTGTATGACTCTTTACTAGATGCTCTCATCCAGGGATTATAAACTAACGTAATGTTACTTTTCTGTTAAATCCTAAGGATGATGAGATCAAGATGGTTGGACTCTTTCAATAGTTAAGAAGTATTATAGCCTCTATGTTTCCTGTTGGTAGATGGGGATGTGAGCTCTCTCGGCTGCTGCTCCAGGACTAAGCCTTCCTGTCTGCTGCTATTTTCCTCATCATGATGGCAACAGACTTCCATCCCTCTGGAACTCTTGTCCTTAAGTCTCCCCTATGCTTTGTCTTTGTTTCCCAACTTCCTGTTCTGCTGAAGACAGAAGTCTTAAGGATGCTGCGCAACCAAGCAAGAGATTGGGTTAAAAAAAATGGAATTTTTCATTAAGGAACCTGTTCAAGGTCACACAGGGTAAAAACAACGAGAGTGCCCTATCCAGTTATTTATATTTCCTTTCTCATGCTAACTGGCATTTGAAGACTTTATTCTAGAAGAGTAAGGGAAAGATAAGTACAATAAACAAGCCTGATTCTTTAAAATCTTGCATCAAGGCCAAAGGAAAGGTCCAGAAGAAAAAAGGACAAGCATACAGTTGTGTACCCAGGCATACTCATTCAACAACTCTCACAGTTTGTCCTCTGAGCTCTAGGATGGCTGCTTCTACAGGTGACACCAGATTAAGAAGTTGAAGACTATTACTGAAGACAACATATAATTCAATCATAGGATTAGGAGAAATCAAGCTGGTACTGAGCTGCAACCCTTCTCCCTGAGGGTTAGCTCTTAGTGTTTGAAGTTGCTACGGGAGAAAAAGTTATTGAAAGTTCTACCTAGCTGGACAGCCTGCAAACCATTGGCCCGGCAAGATATTCCCAATGCTGCAATATTGGCACTTATATCTTGTGAGTAATGAACTAATTGGACTTAAGGCCCACTCAATAGAAAGGAATTCATGCCTGGTACTATTAACCTAGCCAAGAATCTGTGGCTATAGAGGTAATCGTTCTGGTATAAGTAGAGTGGTATAACTGGGTCCTAGATCCTAGAAGAGATCCTACATTTCCATTTATAGTTTCTAATTCTTTCTAAATACTTAACCATATACTCATTCATAAGTGCAGCTCCTAGCCCTCATCAAAGAAGCTTCTTTCTGCCATAAATTGAGATTACTATAGAGATCTACCAGATTGCAATACAGACTATAGATTATCCACCCTCAAACAGGTCATCATTGTATCAAACATACAATCATTATATCACCATGGAAAAGCTTACATGAATGAACTTTCAAAAGTAAGACTGCCTGCACATGATCTGTCTGAGGCCACAGAAGTCAATATGACAATATGAGGGAAAAGTGCTATGGTGATATTTTATTTGTAATGAAATGTGATTTTATTTGTATGTTAATAAAGTTGCCTAGGGATCAGAGCTAAGAGCAAGCCATTTAGCAGAAGTCCTGTGCTGGTGGCACACGTCCTTAATCTGATCACATGGCAGGCAGAATCTCTGTGTGTTCAAGGACACAGCCAAGTGGTGGGTGACCCGAACCTTTAATATCAGTACCAACCATACAGACCTGGAGGTCTGTAAAGACAGGCAATGATGAGGAAGTCATGTGGTTGGGTTTACAGCCAACGAGAAGGAAGAACAGAAAGGCAATAAAAAGACAGGACGGTCTCTCTCTCTCTCAGGGGAAGGACAGCAGTGAGTGTTAAGATAAGGTGGTCTTAGCTCTTGGCTACTGGTCGATCTCTAGGCTTTTAACTCTTTATTTGACTTAAGACAGGCTGCTGAGGGAGAGAGAGTCAGTTTCTCTCAGGATCGAGGCCCCAGCAGGTTGCCCATATATATATATACAGTCAAGATACCAACCAGTGTCTTAGACCACTTCCTGTTGCGTGGAAGATGTATGACTCTCAGCTACTTCTCCAGCATCATGTCTGCCTGCATGCCACCATGTCCTGCCATTATGATAATGGACTGAACCTCTGATCTGTAAGCCACCCCAATTAAATATTTTCCTTTATAAGAGTTGCCATGGTCACGGTGTCTCTTTACAGCAATAGAAACCCTAAGACAGAAGTTGGTGCCAGGGACTGGAGTACTGCTGTGACAGGCCAAACCATGTTTTTGTTTGGAGGAATATAAACTTTGGTACTCTGGATTAGGAAAGCAGTGGAATGTTTTAAATACTGCTTAATGAGCCATACTAGTAGGAGCATGGAAGACAATGGTGCTGAGAATGATTTGAACTGTGGTGATCAAGAGGTTTCAGAGGAGAAGAATCTTAACATGTTGCGTAGAGATCTTTCTTGTGATATTTTTGGTGAAGAAAATGGCTGATTTTTGCCCTTGTCCAAAGAGTCTGCCTAAGGTAAAGTGAAGAGTTTTAGATTACTTCCACTGGCAGAGGAAATCTCAAAACAGCCTAGTATAGACTCTGTCGTGTGGTTAATGGTGGTAACTCTAATGATGATTTATAATGAAAAGGAGCAAACTGAGCAAGTTAAATTACAAAATGTAAAATTTAAGGAGAAAACACCAAAAAGTGGAATGGAACCAAGTTCTGTGTTCAAGGAGATAAACAGATAAAGAAATGGAATAAAAGGAGTGGTTACCTCAGGGCAAGATCCCTCCCGCTATGTTTCCAACTTGTGAAAAGAAATTAAAGAAAAGCTTAGAGCCAGGTGTGGTGGTCCACTCCTTTAATCCCAGATCCTCCAGAGGCTGGTAGATCTCTGAGTTTGAGACCAGCCTGGTCTACAGAGCAAATTCCAGAACAGCCAAGCATAGGCAGTGAAGGACAGAAAGATGGTGAAGATGTAATTAAACAAGGGGGGACATGTTCCAGCCCCAGGACGGGGCTGAACTTGGCAGCTTCAGCCACGTGGTTCTGGAGTTAAGGATAGAAGGAAGGGGTATGGAATTTGCTTCAGTGACTAAGGAAGCCTCTGAGGCCCGGCATGTGTCAGGGGTGTCCCTGAATGGAGGCCTAGAGAGGCCATTGCATGAAGCTGTAAAGTTGAAGCCTGGACTGCCTTGGAGACCTCCAGATGTTGGATATGCCAGAGCTGTGGGATACCCATTGAGGAGGGCTGCTAACAGGGAGCAGCAACAGCCCAATAGGAAGAAATAGGTTGCAGTCAACAAAGCTGAATGGAGTTGGAGATCTGAAGAGCATTTTGACATCACACATGGAGATGCAGAGTTTGGAGTTTGCCCAGCTGGTTTTTGGTCTTGCGTTGGTCCAGTATTTCCTTCCTCACTGTGCTCCTTTCCCTATATTCTGGAATGGCAACGTATATTCTGTGCCATTATATGTTGGAAGTTTGTGATCTGCTTTTTGCTTTTGATTTTATAGGCAATTACCATGAAGAGATGGCATGAATCATAGAAAAGACTTTGAACTTCAGAGTTTTAAATAAGTTTGGGATTATTAAAAAATATGGGAACTTCTGAAGTTGGACTGAATCCATTTTTGCATTATAATATGGCTACAAGCCTCTTGGGAGCCAGGAATGTGGTGGCCTGAAAGAAAATGGCCCCTAAAGGCACTTTTAGGAGGTGTGGCCTTGTGTAGTAGGTATGGTCTTGTTGGAGGAAGTATGTCACTGTGGAGGTGGGCTTTGAGGTCTCATATATGCTTAAGATATAGTTCAGTGTCTTAGATCATTTTCTGCTACCTGCAAGATGTAGGTAGGACTCTCAGCTACTTTGCCAGTACTATGTCTACCTGCACATTGCCATGTCCCACCATGATGATAATGGACTAAACCTCTGAACTCTAAGCAAGTCATCCCAGTTAAATTTTTTCTTTTATAAGAGTTGCCATGGTGATGTCTTCAAAGCAATAGAATCCCTAACTAAGACAGCTTTTGTCTTAGGGTTTCTATTGCTGTGATAAAACACCATGAACTAAAGAAAGTCGGGGAGGAAAGGCTTACACTTCCACATCATAGTCCATCACTGAAGGAAGTTAAGACGGGAACTCACACAGGACAGAACCTTTACAGAAGCCAAGGAGGGATGATACTTACTGGCTTGTTCCACATGGATTGTTCAGCCTTCTTTGTTAAAAAATCCAGAACCACCATCCTAGAGATGGTACAACCCACAATGGGCCCTCCTCCACTAATCACTAATTAAAAAAATGCTGTACAGGGTTGCCCAAAGCCCAATGTTTGTAACTTTTATTATTTGTGGATTTCATATCATGTATTCTGATCCTATTCATCTCCTTGTCTCCTTGAATCTGCTCTCTGCTATTCTTGGATTCCATTATGGAAGGAAGAGAACCACTTCTGAATTATGGTCCTCTGACCTTCACATGTAAACCATGGCACGTGAACACATGAATTCATGTACACATCTTACAATACATTTTTAAAAATACAATAAATTACTTTATATGTTAAGACTTATTTAGTCTCTGAATATATGATCTATTTTAGAATAGTCCATGGGCTGCTAAGAGGAATTTGTATTCTGGATCATCCTGATGGAATGCTAATTATATTATCATTTAATTCAAGTGTTTCTTTGTTTACTTTGATGATCTATTCATTGGCTAAAGTAGGGTACTGAAGTTACACATTGTTATTGTTTTGAAGTTAAATTATAATTTTACCTATAGTAGTAGTTGTTTTATGAAATTGGGTGTTCCCATGCTTGGTACATGTATGTTTAGAATTATAATGTCCTCTTGAAGGATTGTTCCCTTAATATGAAATGGCATTCTTTTGAAAAATATTTAATTTTATGTGTAAGGGGGTTTTGCTTGCATGTGTATCTGTGTACATGAGCATAGAAGCCAGAGGCCAGAAGAGGATATCAAAGTTGTTAGTTGCCATATGGGTGCTGGCAATCAAACCTGGGTACGCTATTTCTGCAGTCCTCAATGAAGTGACTTTCTTATCTATTCTGACTAGTTTTGGTTAAGTTTATATCGTCAGATAGTAGAGTAACAAATCCAGCTTGTTTCCTAGTTGTATTTGTTTAGAATATAGTTTCCAACCATTACACTATCGTAGTCC